>NW_027195108.1:107500-383447 GCF_038502225.1 Cherax quadricarinatus
CTATCATCCAGCAGTGACAACACTGTTACTATCATCCAGCAGTGACAACACTGCTACTATCATCCTGCAATGACAACACTGCTACTATCATCCAGCAGTGACAACACTGTTACTATCATCCAGCAGTGACAACACTGTTAGTATCATCCAGCAGTGACACTATTATCCTGCAGTGACAACACTGTTACTATCATCCTGCAGTGACAACACTGCTACTATCATCCTGCAATGACAACACTGCTACTATCATCCAGCAGTGACAACACTGTTAGTATCATCCAGCAGTGACACTATTATCCTGCAGTGACAACACTGTTACTATCATCCAGCAGTGACAACACTGCTACTATCATCCTGCAATGACAACACTGCTACTATCATCCAGCAGTGACAACACTGTTACTATCATCCAGCAGTGACAACACTGTTAGTATCATCCAGCAGTGACACTATCATCCTGCAGTGACAACACTGTTACTATCATCCAGCAGTGACAACAGTTACTATCATCCTGCAGTGACAACTGTTACTATCATCCTGCAGTGACAACTGTTACTACACACACACACAAACACACACAGAAACACACAAACACACACGTAAACACACACAAACACACACACACACACACACGTAAACACACAAACACACACACACACACACACACACACACACACACACACACACACACACATACTAACACACACACACACGCGCGCGCGCGCAATCCTGCCAAATGCAAAGTCATGAAGATTGGCGAGGGGCAAAGAAGACCGCAGACAGAGTATAGGCTAGGTGGACAAAGACTACAGACCTCACTCAGGGAGAAAGACCTTGGGGTGACCATAACACCGAGCACATCACCGGAGGCACACATCAACCAAATAACCGCTGCAGCATACGGGCGCCTGGCAAACCTGACAATAGCGTTCCGATACCTTAATAAGGAATCGTTCAAGACACTGTACACTGTGTATGTTAGGCCCATACTGGAGTATGCAGCACCAGTCTGGAACCCACACCTGGTCAAGCACGTCAAGAAGTTAGAGAAAGCACAAAGGTTTGCAACAAGGTTAGTCCCAGAGCTCAGGGGAATGTTGTACGAGGAAAGGTTAAGGGAAATCGGACTGACGACACTGGAGGACAGAAGGGTCAGGGGAGACATGATAACGACATACAAGATACTGCGGGGAATAGACAAGGTGGACAGAGATAGGATGTTCCAGAGAGGGGACACAGGGACAAGGGGTCACAACTGGAAGCTGAAGACTCAGACGAGTCACAGGGACGTTAGGAAGTATTTCTTCAGTCATAGAGTTGTCAGCAAGTGGAATAGCCTAGCAAGTGAAGTAGTGGAGGCAGGAACCATACATAGTTTTAAGAAGAGGTATGATACAGCTCAGGAAGCAGAGAGGGAGAGGACCTAGTAGCGATCAGTGAAGAGGCGGGGCCAGGAGCTATAATTCGACTCCAGCAACCACATATATGAGAGCACACACAACACCAGTACGCTGAGGTCTCTGCTGGGTTAGTGTTGAGTGTTACAGTGTACCATGGCTTGCTTCTCTGCTGGGTTAGTGTGGGGTGTTACAGTGCACCATGGCTTGCTTCACTGCTGGGTTAGTGTGGAGTGTTACAGTGTACCATGGCTTGCTTCTCTGCTGGGTTAGTGTGGAGTGTTACAGTGTACCATGGCTTGCTTCTCTGCTGGGTTAGTGTGGGGTGTTACAGTGTACCATGGCTTGCTTCTCTGCTGGGTTAGTGTGGAGTGTTACAGTGTACCATGGCTTGCTTCTCTGCTGGGTTAGTGTGGAGTGTTACAGTGTACCATGGCTTGCTTCTCTGCTGGGTTAATGTGGAGTGTTACAGTGTACCATGGCTTGCTTCACTGCTGGGTTAGTGTTGAGTGTTACAGTGTACCATGGCTTGCTTCACTGCTGGGTTAGTGTGGAGTGTTACAGTGTACCATGGCTTGCTTCACTGCTGGGTTAGTGTTGAGTGTTACAGTGTACCATGGCTTGCTTCTCTGCTGGGTTAGTGTTGAGTGTTACAGTGTACCATGGCTTGCTTCTATGCTGGGTTAGTGTGGAGTGTTACAGTGTACCATGGCTTGCTTCTCTGCTGGGTTAGTGTGGAGTGTTACAGTGTACCATGGCTTGCTTCTCTGCTGGGTTAGTGTGGAGTGTTACAGTGTACCATGGCTTGCTTCTCTGCTGGGTTAATGTGGAGTGTTACAGTGTACCATGGCTTGCTTCACTGCTGGGTTAGTGTTGAGTGTTACAGTGTACCATGGCTTGCTTCACTGCTGGGTTAGTGTGGAGTGTTACAGTGTACCATGGCTTGCTTCACTGCTGGGTTAGTGTTGAGTGTTACAGTGTACCATGGCTTGCTTCTCTGCTTGGTTAGTGTTGAGTGTTACAGTGTACCATGGCTTGCTTCTATGCTGGGTTAGTGTGGAGTGTTACAGTGTACCATGGCTTGCTTCTCTGCTGGGTTAGTGTGGGGTGTTACAGTGTACCATGGCTTGCTTCTCTGCTGGGTTAATGTGGGGTGTTACAGTGTACCATGGCTTGCTTCTCTGCTGGGTTAATGTGGAGTGTTACAGTGTACCATGGCTTGCTTCTCTGCTGGGTTAGTGTGGAGTGTTACAGTGTACCATGGCTTGCTTCACTGCTGGGTTAGTGTGGAGTGTTACAGTGTACCATGGCTTGCTTTTCTGCTGGGTTAGTGTGGGGTGTTACAGTGTACCATGGCTTGCTTCTCTGCTGGGTTAGTGTGGAGTGTTACAGTGCACCATGGCTTGCTTTTCTGCTGGGTTAGTGTGGGGTGTTACAGTGTACCATGGCTTGCTTTTCTGCTGGGTTAGTGTGGGGTGTTACAGTGTACCATGGCTTGCTTTTCTGCTGGGTTAGTGTTGAGTGTTACAGTGCACCATGGCTTGCTTCTCTGCTGGGTTAGTGTGGAGTGTTACAGTGTACCATGGCTTGCTTCTCTGCTGGGTTAGTGTGGAGTGTTACAGTGTACCATGGCTTGCTTCACTGCTGGGTTAGTGTTGAGTGTTACAGTGTACCATGGCTTGCTTCTCTGCTGGGTTAGTGTTGAATGTTACAGTGTACCATGGCTTGCTTTTCTGCTGGGTTAGAGTTGAGTGTTACAGTGCACCATGGCTTGCTTCTCTGCTGGGTTAATGTGGGGTGTTACAACAAAGATAGGAAGGTGAGACAGAGGGTGTGTTTCCAGTAGCTGGTGTTGGTGACACAATCAACACGTAGGATACTGTCAGGTAATGAGAACAAACCCATTTGTCTCAATGCTGGTGGAAATGATATTGGGAAGGGCAGGAGATGGGAGCTGCTGGATAAGTACAGGACATCTATAGATTTAATTAGGTCTAAGGTAGGGGTCCAGATCATAGCATCTTTCCTAGAAGGGGTGGGCATTGGCTGGATGTCTAGGGCAATGGCTGGATGTCTAGGGCAATTGGTGTAAATTGATGGCTAGACAGGTGCTGCAACTTGGAATCCCATTCACTGACAACTGGAACAACATCTACAGTAAACATGGTATGTATGCAAGGGACGGGGTATATCTCTCTTCGACAGAGTTGGCAATAGCCAACTGACTGACTGAATGACTTGACTGATTGAGTGACCTGACTGACTTACTGAGTGACTTGACTGACTTACTGAGTGACTTGACTGACTACTGAATGACTTGACTGACTTATTGAATGATTTGACTGACTTACTGAATGGCTTAAGAACATAAGAAAGAAGGAACACTGCAACAGGCCTACTGACCCATGTCCATGTCCCCCCCCAGATTAGACCAATGACCCCCCAGATTAGCCCAATGACCCACCCAGTCTGGTCACCTCCACTCAAGGATGGAGCACTGCACCAGACCCAGCAGCACAAGCTAGTCAGGTCCAACTCACACCCACCCACACCAACTCATGTATTTATCTAACCTATTTTTAAAACTACACAACGTATTAGCCTGAATAACTGTACTCGGGAGTTTGTTCCACTCATCCACAACTCTATTACCAAACCAGTGCTTTCCTATATACTTCCTGAATCAAATTTTTCCAACTTAAAAACCATTGCTGTGAGTCCTGTCTTGGCTGGAAATTCTCAGCACGCTATTTACATCCCCTTTATTTATTCCTGTTTTCCATTTATACACCTCGATCATATCCCCCCTAATTCTACGCCTTAATAGAGTACAGATTCAGGGCCTCAGTCTATCCTCATAGGGAAGATTTCTGATATATGGGATCATCTTTGTCATCCTCCTCTGTACGTTTTCCAGAGCATTTATATCCATTCTGTAATACGGTGACCAGAACTGAGCAGCATAGTCTAAATGAGGCCTAACCAAGGATATATAGAGTTGAAGAACAACCTGAGGACTTCTATTATTTATACTTCTAGATATGAAGCCAAGAATTCTGTTAGCTTTATTGCCAACACTAATGCACTGTTGTCTTGGTTTCAGATTACTGCTAACCAGAACTCCTATATCCTTTTCGCAATCAGTAATATTAAGATCTACATTATATAGTTTATATGTGGCATGGTTATTGTCCTGTCCAACATTTAGAACTTTGCATTTGTCAGTATTAAACTGCATCTGCCACTTCTCCGACCATTGCATCAGTCTATTCAAATCATCCTGGAGTGCTCTAGTGTCCTCATTAGAATGAATTGGAAGGCCTATTTTGGTGTCATCAGCAAATTTGCTTATGTCGCTATTTATTCCCTCATCTATGTCGTTTATGTAAATTGTGAACAACAACGGGCCCAACACTGACCCCTGAGGAACACCGCTTGTGACGTGCCCCTTGACTGACTTACTGAATGACTTGATTGACTTACTGAGTGACTGGACTGACTTACTGAATGACTTGATTGACTTACTGAGTGACTTGACTGACTTACTGAATGACTTGATTGACTTACTGAGTGACTTGACTGATTTAGTGAATGACTTGACTGACTTACTGAATGACTTGACTGACTTACTGAATGACTTGACTGACTTACTGAATGACTTGACTGACTTACTGAATGACTTGACTGTAATATATTATTTCTGAAAAGATAAAGAGAATGATTTCCATGGAATTAAAGCATGGAATCATAGATAAACAAGAGAGGTGTCCAGGTTTTGGGTTGAGGGGGAAGAGGGAGGGGGGGGGGGTAGCTGGCTCGTAACTCAAATGTCGGCTCGTAACTCAAATGTCGGCTCGTAACTCAAATGTCGGCTCGTAACTCAAATGTTGGCTCGTAACTCAAATGTCGGCTCGTAACTCAAATGTCGGCTCGTAACTCAAATGTCGGCTCGTAACTCAAATGTCGGCTCGTAACTCAAATGTGGGCTCGTAACTCAAATGTTGGCTCGTAACTGAGACCAAAAATCAACCCAGGGACGGCACTTATCTCAAAAAACTCTTAAGTTAGGACACTCGTAAGTCAAGGTTCCACTGTATACTTATTCATCCTTTTTCTCTTAAAATATGTTATATCTACAACTAAACTAGTAAGTAAGTAAGTAAGTAAGTAAGTAAGTAAGTAAGTTTATTCCTTTCACAGATAACACCACTGACCACTATCCCATCTTTCTCATAACCAACTTGGGTAAAGTGTCCCAGGACACAACTAAGATCACATTCCCACTACACGACACCTTGTGTAAAGTGTCCCAGGACACAACTAAGATCACATTCCCACTACACGACACCTTGTGTAAAGTGTCCCAGGACACAACTAAGATCACATTCCCACTACAAGACACCTTGTGTAAAGTGTCCCAGGACACAACTAAGATCACATTCCCACTACACGACACCTTGTGTCAAGTGTCCCAGGACACACCTAAGATCACATTCCCACTACACGACACCTTGTGTAGTGTCCCAGGACACAACTAAGATCACATTCCCACTACACGACACCTTGTGTAAAGTGTCCCGGGACACAACTAAGATCACATTCCCACTACACGACACCTTGTGTAAAGTGTCCCGGGACACAACTAAGATCACATTCCCACTACACGACACCTTGTGTAAAGTGTCCCAGGACACAACTAAGATCACATTCCCACTACACGACACCTTGTGTAAAGTGTCCCAGGACACAACTAAGATCACATTCCCACTACACGACACCTTGTGTAAAGTGTCCCAGGACACAACTAAGATCACATTCCCACTACACGACACCTTGTGTAAAGTGTCCCAGGACACAACTAAGATCACATTCCCACTACACGACACCTTGTGTAAAGTGTCCCAGGACACAACTAAGATCACATTCCCACTACACGACACCTTGTGTAAAGTGTCCCAGGACACAACTAAGATCACATTCCCACTACACGACACCTTGTGTAAAGTGTCCCAGGACACAACTAAGATCACATTCCCACTACACGACACCTTGTGTCAAGTGTCCCAGGACACACCTAAGATCACATTCCCACTACACGACACCTTGTGTAGTGTCCCAGGACACAACTAAGATCACATTCCCACTACACGACACCTTGTGTAAAGTGTCCCGGGACACAACTAAGATCACATTCCCACTACACGACACCTTGTGTAAAGTGTCCCGGGACACAACTAAGATCACATTCCCACTACACGACACCTTGTGTAAAGTGTCCCAGGACAAAACTAAGATCACATTCCCACTACACGACACCTTGTGTAAAGTGTCCCAGGACACAACTAAGATCACATTCCCACTACACGACACCTTGTGTAAAGTGTCCCAGGACACAACTAAGATCACATTCCCACTACACGACACCTTGTGTCAAGTGTCCCAGGTCACAACTAAGATCACATTCCCACTACACGACACCTTGTGTAAAGTGTCCCAGGACACAACTAAGATCACATTCCCACTACACGACACCTTGTGTAAAGTGTCCCAGGACACAACTAAGATCACATTCCCACTACACGACACCTTGTGTAAAGTGTCCCAGGACACAACTAAGATCACATTCCCACTACACGACACCTTGTGTCAAGTGTCCCAGGACACAACTAAGATCACATTCCCACTACATGACACCTTGTGTAAAGTGTCCCAGGACACAACTAAGATCACATTCCCACTACATGACACCTTGTGTAAAGTGTCCCAGGACACAACTAAGATCACATTCCCACTACACGACACCTTGTGTAAAGTGTCCCAGGACACAACTAAGATCACATTCCCACTACACGACACCTTGTGTAAAGTGTCCCAGGACACAACTAAGATCACATTCCCACTACACGACACCTTGTGTCAAGTGTCCCAGGACACAACTAAGATCACATTCCCACTACATGACACCTTGTGTAAAGTGTCCCAGGACACAACTAAGATCACATTCCCACTACACGACACCTTGTGTAAAGTGTCCCAGGACACAACTAAGATCACATTCCCACTACACGACACCTTGTGTAAAGTGTCCCAGGACACAACTAAGATCACATTCCCACTACACGACACCTTGTGTAAAGTGTCCCAGGACACAACTAAGATCACATTCCCACTACACGACACCTTGTGTAAAGTGTCCCAGGACACAACTAAGATCACATTCCCACTACACGACACCTTGTGTTAAGTGTCCCAGGACACAACTAAGATCACATTCCCACTACACGACACCTTGTGTAAAGTGTCCCAGGACACAACTAAGATCACATTCCCACTACACGACACCTTGTGTAAAGTGTCCCAGGACACAACTAAGATCACATTCCCACTACACGACACCTTGTGTAATGTCCCAGGACACAACTAAGATCACATTCCCACTACACGTCACCTTGTGTAAAGTGTCCCAGGACACAACTAAGATCACATTCCCACTACACGACACCTTGTGTAAAGTGTCCCAGGACACAACTAAGATCACATTCCCACTACACGACACCTTGTGTAAAGTGTCCCAGGACACAACTAAGATCACATTCCCACTACACGACACCTTGTGTAAAGTGTCCCAGGACACAACTAAGATCACATTCCCACTACACGACACCTTGTGTAAAGTGTCCCAGGACACAACTAAGATCACATTCCCACTACACGACACCTTGTGTTAAGTGTCCCAGGACACAACTAAGATCACATTCCCACTACACGACACCTTGTGTAAAGTGTCCCAGGACACAACTAAGATCACATTCCCACTACACGTCACCTTGTGTAAAGTGTCCCAGGACACAACTAAGATCACATTCCCACTACACGACACCTTGTGTAAAGTGTCCCAGGACACAACTAAGATCACATTCCCACTACACGACACCTTGTGTAAAGTGTCCCAGGACACAACTAAGATCACATTCCCACTACACGACACCTTGTGTAAAGTGTCCCAGGACACAACTAAGATCACATTCCCACTACACGACACCTTGTGTAAAGTGTCCCAGGACACAACTAAGATCACATTCCCACTACACGACACCTTGTGTTAAGTGTCCCAGGACACAACTAAGATCACATTCCCACTACACGACACCTTGTGTAAAGTGTCCCAGGACACAACTAAGATCACATTCCCACCACACGTCGAGTTATCTGTATATAACTATTTCAGCATTTAGTGACACTGACTGGCAAAACCAGCTAGCAATTTTGATATTAATGTGTTAATATTTTACAAAAAAAAAAAAAACCTGTATAACAAGCATTGCCCAATAAAAACAACAGTCCCTGACTTACAAACAACAGTCCCTGACTTACAAACAACAGTCCCTGACTTACAAACAACAGTCCCTGACTTGCAAACAACAGTCCCTGACTTACAAACAACAGTCCCTGACTTACAAACAACAGTCCCTGACTTACAAACAACAGTCCCTGACTTACAAACAACAGTCCCTGACTTACAAACAACAGTCCCTGACTTACAAACAACAGTCCCTGACTTGCAAAACAACAGTCCCTGACTTACAAACAACAGTCCCTGACTTACAAACAACAGTCCCTGACTTACAAACAACAGTCCCTGACTTACAAACAACAGTCCCTGACTTACAAACAACAGTCCCTGACTTACAAACAACAGTCCCTGACTTACAAACAACAGTCCCTGACTTACAAACAACAGTCCCTGACAAACAACAGTCCCTGACTTACAAACAACAGTCCCTGACTTACAAACAACAGTCCCTGACTTACAAACAACAGTCCCTGACTTACAAACAACAGTCCCTGACTTACAAACAACAAACAACAGTCCCTGACTTACAAACAACAGTCCCTGACTTACAAACAGTCCCTGACTTGCAAACAACTGACTTACAAACAACAGTCCCTGACTTACAAACAACAGTCCCTGACTTACAAACAACAGTCCCTGACTTGCAAACAACAGTCCCTGACTTGCAAACAACAAACAACAGTCCCTGCAAACAACAGTCCCTGACTTGCAAACAACAGTTGCAAACAACAGTCCCTGACTTGCAAACAACAGTCCCTGACTTGCAAACAACAGCCCCTGACAAACAACAGTCCCTGACTTACAAACAACAGTCCCTGACTTACAAACAACAGTCCCTGACTTACAAACAACAGTCCCTGACTTACAAACAACAGTCCCTGACTTACAAACAACAGTCCCTGACTTACAAACAACAGTCCCTGACTTACAAACAACAGTCCCTGACTTACAAACAACAGTCCCTGACTTACAAACAACAGTCCCTGACTTACAAACAACAGTCCCTGACTTACAAACAACAGTCCCTGACTTACAAACAACAGTCCCTGACTTACAAACAACAAACAACAGTCCCTGACTTACAAACAACAGTCCCTGACTTACAAACAACAGTCCCTGACTTACAAACAACAGTCCCTGACTTACAAACAACAGTCCCTGACTTACAAACAACAGTCCCTGACTTACAAACAACAGTCCCTGACTTACAAACAACAGTCCCTGACTTACAAACAACAGTCCCTGACTTACAAACAACAGTCCCTGACTTACAAACAACAGTCCCTGACTTACAAACAACAGTCCCTGACTTACAAACAACAGTCCCTGACTTACAAACAACAGTCCCTGACTTACAAACAACAGTCCCTGACTTACAAACAACAGTCCCTGACTTACAAACAACAGTCCCTGCCTTCCCTGACTTACAAACAACAGTCCCTGACTTACAAACAACAGTCCCTGACTTACAAACAACAGTCCCTGACTTGCAAACAACAGTCCCTGACTTGCAAACAACAGTCCCTGACTTGCAAACAGTCCCTGACTTGCAAACAACAGTCCCTGACTTGCAAACAACAGTCCCTGACTTGCAAACAACAGTCCCTGACTTACAAACAACAGCCCCTGACTTACAAACAACAGTCCCTGACTTACAAACAACAGTCCCTGACTTACAAACAACAGTCCCTGACTTACAAACAACAGTCCCTGACTTACAAACAGCATCCTCAAATCTATTGATAAAAAACATCTATATGAAAAACGGTACAGAATGGGTCTAATAAGAAAGGATCTCACAAAACGTTACTCATCAATACTAACCAATCTAATAAGGAGGTCAATTTTTTTTTTCAACAAGTCGGCCGTCTCCCACCGAGGCAGGGTGACCCAAGAAGAAAGAAAATCCCCAAAAAGAAAATACTTTCATCATCATTCAACACTTTCACCACACACACATAGTCACTGTTTTTGCAGAGGTGCTCAGAATACAACAGTTTAGAAGCATATACGTATAAAGATACACAACATATCCCACCAAACTGCTAATATCCCAAAACCCTCCTTTAGATCTCATGACATAAAGGTGATATGAAAAAGACCTGGAAAAACCTTATTTGAAATTCTAGGATCAAGAAAAACAGTCACAAGACATTAACTTAACTAAACCAGATGAACCTCTCCTACAGCCAACCAACTTAATGTCTTTTTCTCTACCGTAGGAACAAAACTAGCGAGTATTATTATTATTATTATTATTATAATCAAGGGGAAGCGCTAAACCCGGAGGATTATACAGCACCTGGGGATGGGGGATGTGGAAGGCATTCAGGCTTAATTCGGGGAACTGGAGCATAGATCCAATTCCCTAAATCAAGAGCCCCTGACCAACATCAAGGACCCTTCCTTGAGGTTGAACTAGCAAGTAAAATCCCAAGCTCAAACATTTAACCACAAGACAACCTCATTGGCAACTACCCTAATACTATTTTTAGCCCCAACAATGCCTAATAAAATCTGGTTTATCATAAAAACACTAAACAACAAGACAGGGAACCTAAATAATTTACCACCAATTATGTATAAAAAAAACTTCTAATTTGCTGTCACCAATTATTGTAACACTTTTTAAGAAATCCATTGAATCTTCCACCTTCCCATACATACTCAAGACAGCAAGAGTCACCTCAGTCATCAAAGGAGGTGATCCAATTGAACAATTATAGGCCTATATCAAACCTGTCCCTATCTAAAAATCTTCGAAAATTTAATTCACAAACAAGTCTACTCCTACTTCGTATCCCACAACATACTCAACCTTTGTCAGTTTGGGTTCAGACCGAAAAAAATTACTTATTTTGCTATTATACAGCTTTTGATAAAAGTTGACTATGACCTTTAGCACAAAAAAAACTTGAAAATTACGAGGTCAGAGGACACTCTCTCGATTACCTAAAATCTTATCTTAACAACAGAACCCAGTATGTATACACAAATGAAGCCTGTTCACTACACAACCTGTTCCTGTTGGAGTCCCACGGGGTAGCATTCTTGGCCCACTTCTCTTTCTCATTTACATCAGTGATCTACCAAATGCATCTAATCTCCTTAAACCCCTTTTATTTGCAGTTGACACAACTTATGTCTTTTCTCACCCAAACCCAACCATACTAACAGACACAGTAAATACTGAACTGCTAAAAATATCAACTTGGATGATTACCAACAAACTTACTCTCTGACTCAAGAAATCGTAATGACACGATTGCAAATAAACAATACCCCCGGCCGGGATTGAAGATTGAGACTCTATGACCGCGGGTTCAATCCCGGCCGGGGGTATGGTTTTTAAACTTACTCTCAATATAAACAAAACCTACTTCATGGTTTTTAGAAACAGCGCTTCAAATGTACAGCTAAACATATTGATAAATGGTTCACCTATTTCTAGACAGACAGAGGGCAAATTTCTAGGTCTCCACCTTGATTGAAGTCTCAAATTTCCAAGAATGTCTTCAAAATAGTAGGTATCCTTTCAAATATATAGTACTATGTACCCCAGTCAACTCTTCTAGTTTTGTACATATTGAATATACTCTAATTGTATTTGTGCATAGGGCTCAACCACAGCAAATCACCTTAAGCCTTCAATAACCCAGCAAAAAGCTGCAGTGTGATTGATTACTAACTCCTGCATTAAACACACTCCACCTCTTTTTCAAGAGTCTTAACTTGCTTAATATACAAAACATCCACACTTATTATTGTGCCTACTACATACACAGAACACTGTACTCTAATGTAAACCCTCCTCTCAAACTCCTCCTTAATAACTATAACAGAACACACAACCATAATACGAGACAAATCACTCTTCAATATCCCTTGTGTTCATCTCTCCTTATGCAAAAATGCTATGCACATAAAGGGCCCAAAGCTCTTGAATTTATTGCCAGAACACACTAAAGGACCCCTGTCTGCAAATCAGTTTAAGGCCCTATTAAGAAATCACATCACCCAAAATAAACCAGACAAACCTAACCACTACCAGTTTCTCAAAAGCTACTCATATTGTGCTGATGTATGCTCAACCACTTGCTACAAAATTAGGATACTCACCTATTTGTGGTTGCAGGGGTCGAGTCTTAGCTCCTGGCCCCGCCTCTTCACCGGTTGCTATTGGGTCCTCTCTCTCCCCGCTCCATGAGCTTTATCAAACCTCGTCTTAAAACTGTGTATGGTTCCTGCCTCCACTACGTCATTTTCTAGTCTATTCCACTGCCTGACAACTCTATGACTGAAGAAATACTTCCTACTATCTCTCTGACTCGTTTGTGTCTTCAACTTCCAATTGTGGCCTCTTGTTTCTGTGTCCCCTCCCTGGAACATCCTGTCTTTGTCCACCTTGTCTATTCCACGCAGTATTTTATATGTCGTTATCATGTCTCCCCTGACCCTCCTGTCCTCCAGTATCGTCAGGCCGATTTCCCTTAATCTTTCTTCATAGGACATTCCCCTTAGCTCTGGAACTAACCTTGTCGCAAACCTTTGTACTTTCTCTAGTTTCTTGACGAGCTTTATCAAGTGCGGGTTCCAAACAGGTGCTGCATACTCCAGTATGGGCCTGACATACACGGTGTACAGTGTCTTGAACGATTCCTTACTAAGGTATCGGAACGCTGTTCTCAGGTTTGCCAGGCGCCCATATGCTGCAGCAATTATCTGGTTGATGTGTGCTTCCGGAGACATGCTCGGTGTTATACTCACCCCAAGATCTTTCTCCTTGAGTGAGGTTTGCAGTCCTTGGCCACCTAGCATATACTCTGTCTGCGGTCTTCTTTGCCCTTCCCCAATCTTCATGACTTTGCATTTGGCGGGGATAAATTCGAGAAGCCAGTTGCTGGACCAGGTGTCCAGTCTGTCCAGGTCTCTTTGTAGTCCTGTCTGATCCTCATCTGATTTAATTCTCCAGAATGTCAATATTTCATTGTTTTAAATAGTACTAGATTGTAATACATTATACTGTAAATTCTTTAAATTGTTACATTGTAGTACTGTATTCTTTATTAACTAATTCAACAGTGTAATAAGTCTCTACTAGATTTATCAAAGCCATGTAGCATTACCTGATATAATATACAATTCTCATGTACTCACTGTAACTCATCTAATGACCATATGAAGTATGTATTATTGCCTTCCTAATTGTAAGTGGCCCGGTGGCCTGGTGGCTAAAGCTCCCGCTTCACACACGGAGGGCCCGGGTTCGATTCCCGGCGGGTGGGAACATTTCGACACGTTTCCTTACACCTGTTGTCCTGTTCACCTAGCAGCAAATAGGTACCTGGGTGTTAGTCGACTGGTGTGGGTCGCATCCTGGGGGACAAGATTAAGGACCACAATGGAAATAAGTTAGACAGTCCTCGATGACGCACTGACTTTCTTGGCTTATCCTGGGTGGCTAACCCTCCGGGGTTAAAAATCCAAACGAAATCTTATCTTATCTTACCTTATCTTTAAGTTTGCCCGAAATGCTCATCACACAGAGGGACTTCTGGCATGTACACCCAGCTATTATATTCCTCTGTACAACCATGTAATTTGTCAAACTAAACATCTTAATCTAAATCTCTTAATTTTAATCTTCTATACAAAGTTCAAAGGGCCTCCATTATCATTAACAACTATTTTAGCATGTAAATAACATGTTAAAATATATAAACAAGACACGACTCGTAGCAATGGGTTCAAGTGTGAAAAAAATAGATTTATGAAAGATATATGAAAGATATAGGAAAGATATAGGAAAGATATAGGAAAGATATAGGAAAGATATAGGAAAGATATAGGAAAGATATAGGAAAGATATAGGAAAGATATAGGAAAGATAGGAAAGATATAGGAAAGATATAGGAAAGATATAGGAAAGATATAGGAAAGATATAGGAAAGATATAGGAAAGATATAGGAAAGATATAGGAAAGATATAGGAAAGATATAGGAAAGATATAGGAAAGATATAGGAAAGATATAGGAAAGATATAGGAAAGATATAGGAAAGATATAGGAAAGATAAAGGAAAGATATAGGAAAGATATAGGAAAGATATAGGAAAGATATAGGAAAGATATAGGAAAGATAGGAAAGATATAGGAAAGATAGGAAAGATATAGGAAAGATATAGGAAAGATATAGGAAAGATATAGGAAAGATATAGGAAAGATATAGGAAAGATATAGGAAAGATATAGGAAAGATAGGAAAGATATAGGAAAGATATAGGAAAGATATAGGAAAGATATAGGAAAGATATAGGAAAGATATAGGAAAGATATAGGAAAGATATAGGAAAGATATAGGAAAGATAGGAAAGATATAGGAAAGATATAGGAAAGATATAGGAAAGATAGGAAAGATATAGGAAAGATATAGGAAAGATAGGAAAGATATAGGAAAGATATAGGAAAGATATAGGAAAGATATAGGAAAGATATAGGAAAGATATAGGAAAGATATAGGAAAGATATAGGAAAGATATAGGAAAGATAGGAAAGATATAGGAAAGATATAGGAAAGATATAGGAAAGATAGGAAAGATATAGGAAAGATATAGGAAAGATATAGGAAAGATATAGGAAAGATATAGGAAAGATATAGGAAAGATATAGGAAAGATATAGGAAAGATATAGGAAAGATATAGGAAAGATATAGGAAAGATATAGGAAAGATATAGGAAAGATAGGAAAGATATAGGAAAGATATAGGAAAGATATAGGAAAGATATAGGAAAGATATAGGAAAGATATAGGAAAGATATAGGAAAGATATAGGAAAGATATAGGAAAGATAGGAAAGATATAGGAAAGATATAGGAAAGATATAGGAAAGATATAGGAAAGATATAGGAAAGATATAGGAAAGATAGGAAAGATATAGGAAAGATATAGGAAAGATAGGAAAGATATAGGAAAGATATAGGAAAGATATAGGAAAGATATAGGAAAGATATAGGAAAGATATAGGAAAGATATAGGAAAGATATAGGAAAGATATAGGAAAGATATAGGAAAGATATAGGAAAGATATAGGAAAGATATAGGAAAGATATAGGAAAGATATAGGAAAGATATAGGAAAGATATAGGAAAGATATAGGAAAGATATAGGATAGATATAGGAAAGATATAGGAAAGATATAGGAAAGATATAGGAAAGATATAGGAAAGATATAGGAAAGATATAGGAAAGATATAGGAAAGATATAGGAAAGATATAGGAAAGATATATGAAAGATATATGAAAGATATAGGAAAGATATAGGAAAGATATAGGAAAGATATATGAAAGATATAGGAAAGATATAGGAAAGATATAGGAAAGATATAGGAAAGATATAGGAAAGATATAGGAAAGATAAAGAAAAGATATAGGAAAGATATAGGAAAGATATAGGAAAGATATAGGAAAGATATAGGAAAGATATAGGAAAGATATAGGAAAGATAGGAAAGATATAGGAAAGATATAGGAAAGATATAGGAAAGATATAGGAAAGATATAGGAAAGATATAGGAAAGATATAGGAAAGATATAGGAAAGATATAGGAAAGATATAGGAAAGATATAGGAAAGATATAGGAAAGATAGGAAAGATATAGGAAAGATATAGGAAAGATATAGGAAAGATATAGGAAAGATATAGGAAAGATATAGGAAAGATATAGGAAAGATAGGAAAGATATAGGAAAGATATAGGAAAGATATAGGAAAGATATAGGAAAGATATAGGAAAGATATAGGAAAGATAGGAAAGATATAGGAAAGATATAGGAAAGATATAGGAAAGATATAGGAAAGATATAGGAAAGATATAGGAAAGATATAGGAAAGATATAGGAAAGATATAGGAAAGATATAGGAAAGATATAGGAAAGATATAGGAAAGATATAGGAAAGATATAGGAAAGATATAGGAAAGATATAGGAAAGATATAGGAAAGATATAGGAAAGATATAGGAAAGATATAGGAAAGATATAGGAAAGATATAGGAAAGATATAGGAAAGATAGGAAAGATAGGAAAGATATAGGAAAGATAGGAAAGATATAGGAAAGATATAGGAAAGATATAGGAAAGATATAGGAAAGATATAGGAAAGATATAGGAAAGATATAGGAAAGATAGGAAAGATATAGGAAAGATATAGGAAAGATAGGAAAGATATAGGAAAGATATAGGAAAGATAGGAAAGATATAGGAAAGATATAGGAAAGATATAGGAAAGATATAGGAAAGATATAGGAAAGATAGGAAAGATATAGGAAAGATATAGGAAAGATATAGGAAAGATATAGGAAAGATATAGGAAAGATAGGAAAGATATAGGAAAGATATAGGAAAGATATAGGAAAGATATAGGAAAGATATAGGAAAGATATAGGAAAGATATAGGAAAGATAGGAAAGATAGGAAAGATATAGGAAAGATATAGGAAAGATATAGGAAAGATATAGGAAAGATATAGGAAAGATATAGGAAAGATATAGGAAAGATATAGGAAAGATATAGGAAAGATATAGGAAAGATAGGAAAGATATAGGAAAGATATAGGAAAGATATAGGAAAGATATAGGAAAGATATAGGAAAGATATAGGAAAGATATAGGAAAGATAGGAAAGATATAGGAAAGATATAGGAAAGATATAGGAAAGATATAGGAAAGATAGGAAAGATATAGGAAAGATATAGGAAAGATATAGGAAAGATATAGGAAAGATATAGGAAAGATATAGGAAAGATATAGGAAAGATATAGGAAAGATAGGAAAGATATAGGAAAGATATAGGAAAGATATAGGAAAGATAGGAAAGATATAGGAAAGATATAGGAAAGATATAGGAAAGATATAGGAAAGATAGGAAAGATATAGGAAAGATATAGGAAAGATATAGGAAAGATATAGGAAAGATATAGGAAAGATATAGGAAAGATAGGAAAGATATAGGAAAGATATAGGAAAGATATAGGAAAGATATAGGAAAGATATAGGAAAGATATAGGAAAGATATAGGAAAGATATAGGAAAGATATAGGAAAGATAGGAAAGATAGGAAAGATATAGGAAAGATATAGGAAAGATATAGGAAAGATATAGGAAAGATATAGGAAAGATATAGGAAAGATATAGGAAAGATATAGGAAAGATAGGAAAGATATAGGAAAGATAGGAAAGATATAGGAAAGATATAGGAAAGATATAGGAAAGATATAGGAAAGATATAGGAAAGATATAGGAAAGATATAGGAAAGATATAGGAAAGATATAGGAAAGATATAGGAAAGATATAGGAAAGATATAGGAAAGATATAGGAAAGATATAGGAAAGATATAGAAAGATATAAAGATATAGGAAAGATATAGGAAAGATATAGGAAAGATATAGGAAAGATATAGGAAAGATATAGGAAAGATATAGGAAAGATATAGGAAAGATATAGGAAAGATATAGGAAAGATATAGGAAAGATATAGGAAAGATATAGGAAAGATATAGGAAAGATATAGGAAAGATATAGGAAAGATATAGGAAAGATATAGGAAAGATATAGGAAAGATATAGGAAAGATATAGGAAAGATATAGGAAAGATATAGGAAAGATAGGAAAGATATAGGAAAGATATAGGAAAGATATAGGAAAGATAGGAAAGATATAGGAAAGATATAGGAAAGATAGGAAAGATATAGGAAAGATATAGGAAAGATATAGGAAAGATAGGAAAGATATAGGAAAGATATAGGAAAGATATAGGAAAGATATAGGAAAGATATAGGAAAGATATAGGAAAGATATAGGAAAGATATAGGAAAGATAAAGGAAAGATAAAGGAAAGATATAGGAAAGATATAGGAAAGATATAGGAAAGATATAGGAAAGATAGGAAAGATATAGGAAAGATATAGGAAAGATATAGGAAAGATATAGGAAAGATATAGGAAAGATAGGAAAGATATAGGAAAGATATAGGAAAGATATAGGAAAGATATAGGAAAGATATAGGAAAGATATAGGAAAGATATAGGAAAGATATAGGAAAGATATAGGAAAGATATAGGAAAGATATAGGAAAGATATAGGAAAGATATAGGAAAGATAGGAAAGATATAGGAAAGATATAGGAAAGATATAGGAAAGATATAGGAAAGATATAGGAAAGATATAGGAAAGATATAGGAAAGATATAGGAAAGATATAGGAAAGATATAGGAAAGATATAGGAAAGATATAGGAAAGATAGGAAAGATATAGGAAAGATATAGGAAAGATATAGGAAAGATATAGGAAAGATATAGGAAAGATATAGGAAAGATATAGGAAAGATATAGGAAAGATATAGGAAAGATATAGGAAAGATATAGGAAAGATATAGGAAAGATATAGGAAAGATATAGGAAAGATATAGGAAAGATATAGGAAAGATATAGGAAAGATATAGGAAAGATATAGGAAAGATATAGGAAAGATATAGGAAAGATAGGAAAGATATAGGAAAGATATAGGAAAGATATAGGAAAGATATAGGAAAGATATAGGAAAGATATAGGAAAGATATAGGAAAGATATAGGAAAGATAAAGGAAAGATATAGGAAAGATATAGGAAAGATAGGAAAGATATAGGAAAGATATAGGAAAGATATAGGAAAGATATAGGAAAGATATAGGAAAGATATAGGAAAGATATAGGAAAGATATAGGAAAGATATAGGAAAGATATAGGAAAGATAGGAAAGATATAGGAAAGATATAGGAAAGATATAGGAAAGATATAGGAAAGATATAGGAAAGATATAGGAAAGATATAGGAAAGATATAGGAAAGATATAGGAAAGATAGGAAAGATATAGGAAAGATATAGGAAAGATAGGAAAGATATAGGAAAGATATAGGAAAGATATAGGAAAGATATAGGAAAGATATAGGAAAGATATAGGAAAGATATAGGAAAGATATAGGAAAGATATAGGAAAGATAGGAAAGATATAGGAAAGATATAGGAAAGATATAGGAAAGATATAGGAAAGATATAGGAAAGATATAGGAAAGATATAGGAAAGATATAGGAAAGATATAGGAAAGATATAGGAAAGATAGGAAAGATAGGAAAGATATAGGAAAGATATAGGAAAGATATAGGAAAGATAGGAAAGATAGGAAAGATATAGGAAAGATAGGAAAGATATAGGAAAGATATAGGAAAGATATAGGAAAGATAGGAAAGATATAGGAAAGATAGGAAAGATATAGGAAAGATATAGGAAAGATAGGAAAGATATAGGAAAGATAGGAAAGATATAGGAAAGATATAGGAAAGATATAGGAAAGATAGGAAAGATATAGGAAAGATATAGGAAAGATAGGAAAGATATAGGAAAGATATAGGAAAGATATAGGAAAGATATAGGAAAGATATAGGAAAGATAGGAAAGATATAGGAAAGATATAGGAAAGATAGGAAAGATATAGGAAAGATATAGGAAAGATATAGGAAAGATATAGGAAAGATATAGGAAAGATATAGGAAAGATATAGGAAAGATAGGAAAGATATAGGAAAGATATAGGAAAGATAGGAAAGGAAAGATATAGGAAAGATATAGGAAAGAAGGAAAGATAGGAAAGATATAGGAAAGATATAGGAAAGATATAGGAAAGATAGGAAAGATATAGGAAAGATAGGAAAGATATAGGAAAGATATATGAAAGCACTGGTTTGGTAATAGAGTTGTGGATGAGTGGAACAAACTCATATATGGCATCATTGAAGCTAAAACCTTGTGTAGTTTTAACCTGTTGGTTCAGAAAGACACGTAAGCAAACACTATAATATATTAGAAAACGTTTCGGTCCTGGGACCTTGATCAAGGTTTCAGGACCGAAACGTTTTCTAATAAATATGTTATAGTGTTTGCTTACGTGTCTTTCTGAACCAACTTGTCGGTATTTATTACCAAGGTTTATACCAGTTTTAACCCGTAAACGGTCCAAACGTATATATACGTTTTTTCAACATTTCAAGGCATGTAAAAAAAAAGTAGATCTTTTTGTTTTTCTATATTTGAAAATGTGTAAAAATAAAGTTAGATCTACTTTTGTAGCAGTACACATGTGAACGTAGATCTGCTGGGACCGTTTATGGGTTAAAAATTAGCATAGACTAATACACAAGTGTTTCAGATATGTCAACACTACAGTGATCTTCAACTCAAAAGTCCGATGTATTGATTACCTCATCTTTTGTATGTTTTGTATTCTTCACATTATGTCCTTGTATTAAGCCACTTGTAGTGAAATGTCTACAAATAAACATGTCTAAATGTTGCAAGTGTGTCTAATTCTTTATCTAGTTAGGATCTGTCATTCCTCGTTGGCAAGAACCAACTCCAGTAGGCTGTTTCCTGTAGTTCCTTCTCTCACAAACTGTTTTAAAAAATATTTTTGAGTTGTATCAAGTTAATACATTCAATATTTCCTATGAAATTGCTCCAGTCAATTTTTTTTTATTTTTTTTTTATTATCACATTGGCCGATTCCCACCAAGGCAGGGTGGTTCACCAAGGCAGGGTGGTTCACCAAGGCAGGGTGGTTCACCAAGGCAGGGTGGTTCACCAAGGCAGGGTGGTTCACCAAGGCAGGGTGGTCCACCAAGGCAGGGTGGTTCACCAAGGCAGGGTGGTTCACCAAGGCAGGGTGGTCCACCAAGGCAGGGTGGTCCACCAAGGCAGGGTGGTTCACCAAGGCAGGGTGGTTCACCAAGGCAGGGTGGTTCACCAAGGCAGGGTGGTTCACCAAGGCAGGGTGGTTCACCAAGGCAGGGTGGTTCACCAAGGCAGGGTGGTCCACCAAGGCAGGGTGGTTCACCAAGGCAGGGTGGTTCACCAAGGCAGGGTGGTTCACCAAGGCAGGGTGGTTCACCAAGGCAGGGTGGTTCACCAAGGCAGGGTGGTTCACCAAGGCAGGGTGGTTCACCAAGGCAGGGTGGTTCACCAAGGCAGGGTGGTTCACCAAGGCAGGGTGGTTCACCAAGGCAGGGTGGTTCACCAAGGCAGGGTGGTTCACCAAGGCAGGGTGGTTCACCAAGGCAGGGTGGTTCACCAAGGCAGGGTGGTTCACCAAGGCAGGGTGGACCACCAAGGCAGGGTGGTCCACCAAGGCAGGGTGGTTCACCAAGGCAGGGTGGACCACCAAGGCAGGGTGGTTCACCAAGGCAGGGTGGTCCACCAAGGCAGGGTGATCCACCAAGGCAGGGTGGTCCACCAAGGCAGGGTGATCCACCAAGGCAGGGTGGTCCACCAAGGCAGGGTGATCCACCAAGGCAGGGTGATCCACCAAGGCAGGGTGATCCACCAAGGCAGGGTGGTCCACCAAGGCAGGGTGATCCACCAAGGCAGGGTGGTCCACCAAGGCAGGGTGGACCACCAAGGCAGGGTGGACCACCAAGGCAGGGTGGACCACCAAGGCAGGGTGGCCCGAAAAAGAAAAACTTTCACCATCATTCACTCCATCACTGTCTTGCCAGAAGGGTGCTTTACACTACAGTTTTTAAACTGTACTCATTCTTTCTCTCTCTCAACATTAACTTACTCCTGACCCTACATTAAGACTACAAATATTTTAAGGTAAGTAATGAGTGAACTGTATATACATTTTATCGCTCTGGGATGCTTAAATATCATAGAATAGTATGTGTGGGTGGGGTGGCCTGGTGAGCCTATTACAATACATACCACACTTGATTTCTTACAATAAATACTACTTGTCTCACCCTAGATTAAGACTATAAATATTTTAAGGTAAGTAATGAGTGCACTATGTGTGTATTGTACCTTTTTATTGTTTTTTGATCTGGTTCTATTGCTAACTTAATATATGTTAGTGTAAACTTGAGTGTTTGTATGCAGGCGTATAACTGTACTTCCCATCTCCAGGACTCAAGTCCGGCCTGCCGGTTTCCCTGAACCCCTTCATAAATGTTACTTTGTTCACACTCCAACAGCACGTCAAGTATTAAAAACCATTTGTCTCCATTCACTCCTATCAAACACGCTCACGCATGCCTGCTGGAAGTCCAAGCCCCTCGCACACAAAACCTCCTTTACCCCCTCCCTCCAACCTTTCCTAGGCCGACCCCTACCCCGCCTTCCTTCCACTACAGACTGATACACTCTTGAAGTCACTCTGTTTCGCTCCATTCTCTCTACATGTCCGAACCACCTCAACAACCCTTCCTCAGACGTCTGGACAACAGTTTTGGTAATCCCGCACCTCCTTCTAACTTCTCTGCATTATATTCACACCACACATTGCCCTCAGACATGACATCTCCACTGCCTCCAGCCTTCTCCTTGCTGCAACATTCATCACCCATGCTTCACACCCATATAAGAGCGTTGGTAAAACTATACTCTCATACATTCCCCTCTTTGCCTCCAAGGACAAAGTTCTTTGTCTCCACAGACTCCTAAGTGCACCACTCACCCTTTTCCCCTCATCAATTCTATGATTCACCTCATCTTTCATAGACCCATCCGCTGACACGTCCACTCCCAAATATCTGAATACATTCACCTCCTCCATACTCTCTCCCTCCAATCTGATATCCAATCTTTCATCACCTAATCTTTTTATCCTCATAACCTTACTCTTTCCTGTATTCACTTTTAATTTTCTTCTTTTGCACACCCTACCAAATTCATCCACCAATCTCTGCAACTTCTCTTCAGAATCACCCAAGAGCACAGTGTCATCAGCAAAGAGCAACTGTGACAACTCCCACTTTATGTGTGATTCTTTATCTTTTAACTCCACGCCTCTTGCCAAGACCCTCGCATTTACTTCTCTTACAACCCCATCTTTTTTTATTTCAACAAGTCGGCCGTCTCCCACCGAGGCAGGGTGACCCAAAAAAGAAAGAAAATCCCCAAAAAGAAAATACTTTCATCATTCAACACTTTCACCACACTCACACATTATCACTGTTTTTGCAGAGGTGCTCAGAATACAACAGTTTAGAAGCATATACGTATAAAGATACACAACATATCCCTCCAAACTGCCAATATCCCAAACCCCTCCGTTAAAGTGCAGGCATTGTACTTCCCATTTCCAGGACTCAAGTCCAACTATATGAAAATAACCGGTTTCCCTGAATCCCTTCACTAAATATTACCATGCTCACACTCCAACAGATCGTCAGGTCCCAAGTACCATTCGTCTCCATTCACTCCTATCTAATACGCTCACGCACGCTTGCTGGAAGTCCAAGCCCCTTGCCACAAAACCTCCTTTACCCCCTCTCTCCAACCCTTTCGAGGACGACCCCTACCCCGCCTTCCTTCCCCTATAGATTTATATGCTTTCCATGTTATTCTACTTTGATCCATTCTCTCTAAATGACCAAACCACCTCAACAACCCCTCTTCTGCCCTCTAATACTTTTATTAACTCCACACCTTTTCCTAATTTCCACACTCTGAATTTTCTGCATAATATTTACACCACACATTGCCCTTAGACAGGACATCTCCACTGCCTCCAACCGTCTCCTCGCTGCTGCATTTACCACCCAAGCTTCACATCCATATAAGAGTGTTGGTACTACTATACTTTCATACATCCCCTTCCTTGCCTCCATAGATAAACGTTTTTTGACTCCACATATACCTCAACGCACCACTCACCTTTTTTCCCTCATCAATTCTATGATTAACCTCATCCTTCATAAATCCATACGCCGACACGTCAACTCCCAAGTATCTGAAAACATTCACTTCTTCCATACTCCTCCTCCCCAATTTGATATCCAATTTTTCTTTATCTAAATCATTTGATACCCTCATCACCTTACTCTTTTCTATGTTCACTTTCAACTTTCTACCTTTACACACATTCCCAAACTCATCCACTAACCTTTGCAATTTTTCTTTAGAATCCCCCATAAGCACAGTATCATCAGCAAAAAGTAACTGTGTCAATTCCCATTTTGAATTTGATTCCCCATAATTTAATCCCACCCCTCTCCCGAACACCCTAGCATTTACTTCCTTTACAACCCCATCTATAAATATATTAAACAACCATGGTGACATTACACATCCCTGTCTAAGACCTACTTTTACCGGGAAGTAGTCTCCCTCTCTTCTACACACCCTAACCTGAGCCTCACTATCCTCATAAAAACTCTTTACAGCATTTAATAACTTACCACCTATTCCATATACTTGTAACATCTACCACATTGCTCCTCTATCCACTCTATTATATGCCTTTTCTAAATCCATAAATGCAATAAAAACTTCCCTACCTTTATCTAAATACTGCTCACATATATGCTTCAATGTAAACACTTGATCTACACATCCCCTACCCACTCTGAAGCCTCCTTGCTCATCCGCAATCCTACATTCTGTCTTACCTCTAATTCTTTCAATTATAACCCTACCGTACACTTTTCCTGGTATACTCAGTAAACTTATTCCTCTATAATTTTTACAATCTCTTTTGTCCCCTTTCCCTTTATATAAAGGGACTATACATGCTCTCCGCCAATCCCTAGGTACCTTCCCCTCTTTCATACATTTATTAAACAAAAGTACCAACCACTCCAACACTATATCCCCCCCTGCTTTTAACATTTCTGTCATGATCCCATCAGTTCCAGCTGCTTTACCCCCTTTCATTTTACGTAATGCCTCACGTACCTCCCCCACACTTACATTCTGCTCTTCTTCACTCCTAAAAGATGGTATACCTCCCTGACCAGTGCAAGAAATTACCACCTCCCTTTCTTCCTCAACATTTAAAAGTTCCTCAAAATATTCTTGCCATCTACCTAATACCTCCCTCTCCCCATCTACTAACTCCCCTACTCTGTTTTTAATGGACAAATCCATACTTTCCCTAGGCTTTCTTAACTTGTTTAACTCACTCCAAAAATTTTTCTTATTTTCATTAAAATTTCTTGACAGTGCCTCTCCCACTCTATCATCTGCTCTCCTTTTGCACTCTCTCACCACTCTCTTTACCTTTCTTTTACTCTCCATATACTCTGCTCTTCTTATAACACTTCTGCTTTGTAAAAACCTCTCATAAGCTACCTTTTTCTCTTTTATCACACCCTTTACTTCATCATTCCACCAATCACTCCTCTTTCCTCCTGCCCCCACCCTCCTATAACCACAAATTTCTGCCCCACATACTAATACTGCATTTTTAAAACTATTCCAACCCTCTTCAACCCCCCACTACTCATCTTTGCACTACCCCATCTATAAATATATTAAACAACCACGGTGACATCACACACCCTTGTCTAAGCCCTACTTTTACTGGGAAATAATTTCCCTCTTTCTTACATACTCTAACTTGAGCCTCACTATCCTTGTAAAAACTCTTCACTGCTTTCAGTAACCTACCTCCTACACCATACACCTGCAACATCTGCCACATTGCCCCCCTATCCACCCTGTCATACGCCTTTTCCAAATCCATAAATGCCACAAAGACCTCTTTAGCCTTATCTAAATTCTGTTCACTTATATGTTTCACCGTAAACAACTGGTCCACACACCCCCTACCTTTCCTAAAGCCTCCTTGTTCATCTGCTATCCTATTCTCCGTCTTACTCTTAATTCTTTCAATAACTCTACCATACACTTTACCAGGTATACTCAACAGACTTATCCCCCTATAATTTTTGCACTCTCTTTTGTCCCCTTTGCCTTTATACAAAGGAACTATGCATGCTCTCTGCCAATCCCTAGGTACCTTACCCTCTTCCATACATTTATTAAATAATTGCACCAACCACTCCAAAACTATATCCCCACCTGCTTTTAACATTTCTATCTTTATCCCATCAATCCCAGCTGCCTTACCCCCTTTCATTCTATCCACTGCCTCACGAACTTCCCCCACACTCACAACTGGCTCTTCCTCACTCCTACAAGATGTTATTCCTCCTTGCCCTATACACGAAATCACAGCTTCTCTATCTTCATCAACATTTAACAATTCCTCAAAATATTCCCTCCATCTTCCCAATACCTCTAACTCTCCATTTAATAACTCTCCTCTCCTATTTTTAACTGACAAATCCATTTGTTCTCTAGGCTTCCTTAACTTGTTAATCTCACTCCAAAACTTTTTCTTATTTTCAATTTGCCTAAAGTTAAAAATTTCCCATTAAGACAACATTTTCCTATCTAGATGCCTTTTGAATTTCGTCCGACAGAAAGTTACTACATTCCCTATAAGGTTTTGGGGCCTGTAAATGCAATAATTTAAATTGTCTCTGACATATAGTGCCACTCCACCACCTTTCCTGTTGACCCTATCAATGTGGAATAATTTATAGCCTTATATGCATCATTCAGAAGGCCTATATCTTTCAGGTTGAACCAGGTCTCTGTTATAGCAATAATATCTATTCTTCCTGCACAAGCAATTAATCTTAAGTAAACTTTATGCGAGTTAGTCACTCGCTGCCTTCTACTGTCACTCTCTTTCTTGACCAGTTCCATTGCTTTTCACAATATATAAATTGACCATATACACAGTCCGTCTTTGACTATGTATATGGTCCAAGATGGACTGAAACATCGTCATAAGCTTCTCTCTTTTCTCTGTGGGTTTTTTGTTTTGTGTACTGTTCCAGTCGCGGTATTGTGCCTTTTTGTTCACAGCATTTATTAGTAACTTTATGATAAATGTCTTTTAAACATATCCCTGAGGTATCCTGGTAATGGTTGTTGCTTTAACACTCATACTGCAACTGCTTGTTTCCCTCACACACCCATACCTTTATCTTCTATTAGTTTAAAGCTCTAGACAACTCAGCAATGGCTTCTTTGACAGAGTTGGCTAATGCACCACCACTACCCCAGAGAGATGTACCCCATCCCTTGCATACATACCATGTTTGCTGTACATATTGTTCCAGATGTAAATGAATAGGATTGCAAGTTTCTTGCAACACCTGCCTAGCCATCAGTTTACACCAACTGCCCTAGACATCCAGCCATTGCCCAAGATGCTAATTACATCTAGAGTCCTATACTTATCCAGCAGCTCCTGTTTCCTACTCTTGTTCTCATTACCTGACATGATATTATCCAACCTGTTGATTGTGTCACCAACACCAGCTCCTGGAAACACACCCTCTGTCTCACCTTCCTATCTTTGTTGTAGAAAGCATGGTCCATATATCTTACTTGTGAGTCACCGACAACAAGGATATTCTTTATTTTTAGCAGAGAAGTTAGTGGTACCTCTATCTTCACTGATGAGTGGAGTACATTAGCCCTGGAGAAAAGAGAAGTCGTTTCCTACCTTCAAATCTTCTCTTTTAACCTTCCATATTTTGATGTTACTTTACTGGGAAACACTTCCCACTTGTAACAGCTGTTCCATACTGCTGGTAACAAGTTTCCCTTCACTAACACCAACCACCTTGTGACCTGGACCTGACTGGTTTAGGCCAGTAGGTTACTTGGCCCTGCCTAACATGGGCCAGTCTGCTTCCTACACCACACACACACACACACACACACACACACACACACATACACACACACACACACAAGCGACCAGTGAAGAGGCAGGGCCAGGAGCTATGACTCGACCCCTGCAACCTCAACTAGGTGAATATACACACGTATTCGAATGAGGTGATGCAATAATTCTTAAGCTGATACTGTAAATGAGAGAGAGAGGGGGGAGAGGGGAGGAGAAGAGAGAGGGAGAGAGGGAGGGAGGGAGGGAGGGAGGGGAGAGAGAGAGAGAGAGAGAGAGAGAGAGAGAGAGAGAGAGAGAGAGACTGTGACTGCTTGACAGAGTAGAGAACAGAGCAAGACGTCTCATCTCTCGCCTGGACCCATCCTGGATAGATCTGTCATGTCAGCAGAGCCTTCAACACAGGAGGGATGTGGGTGGCCTTACTGTTATGTACAAGACCAACATTGTCAAAGTGCCACACTTGGATCCACTTCGAGGACAGCGTGAAACAAGCTTTTATGCCACAAGACGGGCAGCCAGCAGCAACTTCACTCTGGCTGTACCCTTCTCCAGAACATCACTCCATCTGAGATCATATATACCCAGGATGACTCGAGTATGGAACACATTTGTACAGCATAATGATGTCAACGAGATAAAGTAAGTTGATCAAATGAAAATGCTGGTCCACAGATGGCTTCAATTTCATCCTGTTCCCTACTTGTATGTCTCATAACAATAAAAATGTTTTTAAATGAGCTGATGTAGGTAACAGCTCTTAGCTTGTCAATAAAGTTAGGAATCCATAACTTGTAAATAGCTTGTCAATAAAGTTAGGAATCCATAACTTGTAAATAGCTTGTCAATAAAGCTAGGAATCCTTAACCTTGTTAAACCCTGTGTAAAAAAATAATAAGTGGGAGAAGAGAGGGAGAGGGAGGGAGAAGAGAGAGTGGGAAGAGAGAGGGAGAGTGGGGAGAGAGGGAAAGAGTGGGGAGGGAAAGAGAGAGAGTAGGAAAGGCCGTCTAGTACTGACGTCATGAGTGAGGGTCACTGACGTCACTGCCACTTGTTGCTAACAAGACTGACGTCAACACCAGTGCCAGTAAGACTACCACTGTCTTACTGACACTGGTAGTCTTACTGACACTGGTAGTCTTACTGACACTGGTAGTCTTACTGACACTGGTAGTCTTACTGACACTGGTAGTCTTACTAACATGAAGTCTGACACTGGTAGTCTTACTCTGGTGTCTTACTGAATGGTAGTCTTACTGACACTAACTTACTGACAAGTCTGACACTGATAGTCTGACATTGGTAGTCTTACTGACACTGGTAGTCTTACTGACACTAGTAGTCTTACTGACACTGGTAGTCTTACTGACACTGGTAGTCTTACTGACACTAGTAGTCTTACTGACATTGGTAGTCTTACTGACACTGGTAGTCTTACTGACACTGGTAGTCTTACTAACATGAAGTCTGACACTGGTAGTCTGACAATGGTAGTTTTACTGACACTGGTAGTCTTACTGACATTGGTTGTCATATTAACACTGGTAGTCTTACTAATATTGGTAGTCTTACTGGTAATCTTACTAACACTGATAGCCTTACAAGTGGGAGGAGTGACACGAAAGAATCAAAGAGGCAGCACCAGACATCATAGCTCTCACAGAAACCAAACTCAGAGGTATAACAGATGCCATCTTTCCAACTGGGTATCAGATCCCGAGGAAAGACAGAGGAAACAGAGGGGGTGGAGGAGTGGCACTGCTCATCCAATAAAATGTGATTTTGAGGAGCTGAAGAGAGGGGACAGAGGAGAAGCAAGAGACTACAAAATAGGAACACTTCAGTCTAGAGGTTCCAAGGTGGTAATTGCAGTGATGTATAACCCATAACAAAATGGCAGGAAGCCAAGACAAGAATACGATGAAAGTTACAGAGCGATGGTTGACACACTGGCTGAAGTGGCCAGAAGGGCCCGTGGAGGCAGGGCAAAGCTACTGGTTGTGGGTGACTTCAATCACAAAGAAACTGACTGGGAAAACCTGGAGCCACACAGGGGCCCAGAAACGTGGAGGGCTAAGATGATGGAGGTGGCACTGAGAAACCTCATGCATCAACACTACAAGAGAGAGAGAGAGAGAGAGGACGAACCAGCAACAATGGACCTAGTATTCACCTTGAGTAGTGCGGATATTGAGGACATTACATACGAAAGGCCCTTCAGAGCTAGCGATCACATGGTTCAGAGCTTTGAATACATAACAGAGTTACAAGTGGAAAGTGAAGCTGGAAGAGCAGGGAGAATGAAGACAAAGTACAAGAGAGGGGACTACACAAGCATGAGGAACTTCCCTTATGAAGTTCAACGGGACAGAGAGCTGGCAGGGAAATCAGTATATGAAAAGATGGGATATGCGACAACAATCTGCAAGGCAGCAGAGGACAGGTTTGTACCCAAGGGTAACAGACATAACGAGAAGGGAGGGCGAGCTCTTGGTTCACCCGGAGGTGTAGAGAGACCAAAACCAAATGCAACAGAGAATGAAAGAAGTAGAGGAGGCATAGGACCCAGGAAAAGAAGTTGAGTAGTCAAGAGTCAAAAATGAATATGCACAGGTAAGGAGGGAGGCCCAGCGACAATACGAAAATGATGTATCAGCGAAAGCCAAGTCCGACCCAAAGCTGTTCTACAGACACATCAGGAGGACAACAGTAATGGAACAGGTAATGAGGCTGAAGAAGGAGGGGAACTCACAAGAAATGACCAAGAAGTATGTGAGGAGCTCAACATGAGATTTAAAGAAGTATTCACAGTGGAGAACGGAAAGACTCCAAAGTGTTCGGGTACTCCAAGTGTTGGACACAATACATACAACCAAGCATGAGGTAAAGAGGCTGCTAAGCGAACTAGATACCTCAAAGGCGATGAGGCCAGATAACATCTTTCCATGGGTCTTGAGAGAGGGAGCAGAGGTACTCTGTGTACCACTTACAACAATCTTCAACACATCTATTGAAACAGGGCGACTACCTGAAGTACGGAAGACAGCAAATGTAGTCAGAATCTTTTAAAAAGGAGACAGATATGCAGCATTAAACTATAGACCAGTATCACTGACATGTATAGTATGCAATGGAGAAAATTATCAGAAGAGTGGTGGAGCACCTAGAAAGGAATGAGCTTATCTGCAACAACCAGCACGGGTTCAGGGACAGGAAATCCTGTGTCACAAACCTCCTGGAGTTCTATGACAAGGTGACAGCAGTTAGACAAGAGAGAGGTGGGTAAACTGCATTTTCTAGGACTGTAAAAAGGCTTTTAATACAATTCCACACAACATATTAGTGCAAAAGCTGGAGGATCAGGCAGGTATAACAGGGAAGGCACTGCAATGGATCAGAGAATACCTGACAGGAAGACAACAGCAAGTCATGGTACGTGGCGAGGTGTCACAGTGGGCGCCTGTGACCAGCGGGGTTCCACAGGGGTCAGTTTTAGGACCGGTGCTGTTTCTGGTACATGTGAATGACATGACAGAAGTAATAGACTCAAAGGTGTGTCTGTTTGCAGACGATATGAAGTTAATGAGAATTCAATCGGAGGAGGACCAGGCAGGACTACAAAGGTATCTGGACAGGCTACAGGCCTAGTCAAGGAACTGGCTCCTGGAGTTCAACCCCGCCAAGTGCAAAGTCATGAAGATCGGAGAAGGGCAAAGAAGACTGCAGACAGAATACAGTCTAGGGGGCCAAAGACTGCAAATCTCACTTAAGGAAAAGGATCTTCGGGTGAATATAATACCGAACATATCTCCTGAAGCGCACATCAACCAAATAACTGCTGCAGCATATGGGCGCCTAGCAAACCTAAGAACAGCATTCCCACACCTCTGTAAGGTGTCGTTTAGGACTCTTAAAAACATGTACGTCAGTCTAATATTGGATTATGCAGCACCAGTTTGGAACCCACACCTGGTCAAGGACGTCAGGAAATTGGAGAAAATGCAAAGGTTTCCAACGTGACTAGTCCCGGAGCTAAGGGATATGTCCTACGAGGAGAGGTTAAGGGAAATTGACCTGACGACACTGGAAGGCAGAAGGGATATGGGGATATAACATAAAATACTGAGAGGAATTGATAAGGTGGCCAGAGACAGGATGTTCCAGAGATGGGACACAGCAACCAGGGGTCACAACTGGAAGTTGAAGACACAGATGAGTCACAGAGATGTTAGGAAGTATTTCTTCAGTCACAGAGTTGTCAGGAAGTTAAATAGTCTGGGAAGTGATGTAGTGGAGGCAGGATCCATACATAGCTTTATGAAGAGGTATGATAAAGCTCACGTAGCAGGAAGAGTGACCTAGTAGCGACCAGTGAAGAGGCGGGGCCAGGAGCTGTAAATCGACCCCTGCAACCACAATTAGGCGAGTACTGGTAGTCTAACACTGGTAGCCTTACTGACACTGTGTGTGTGTTGTGTTGCAGGACTGAGCAGTGTGTTGTGTTAGGGATTGAGTTACCAGTGTGTTGTGTTGCTGGACTGAGTTACCAGTGTGTTGTGTTGCAGGACAGAGATACCAGTGTGTTGTGTTGCAGGACTGAGTTACCAATGTGTTGTGTTGTGGAACTGAGTTACCAGTGTGTTGTGTTGCAGGACTGAGATACCAGTGTGTTGTGTTGCAGGACTGAGTTACCAATGTGTTGTGTTGTGGAACTGAGTTACCAGTGTGTTGTGTTGCTGGACTGAGTTACCAGTGTGTTGTGTTGCTGGACTGAGTTACCAGTGTGTTGTGTTGCTGGACTGAGTTACCAGTGTGTTGTGTTGCAGGACTGAGTTACCAATGTGTTGTGTTGTGGAACTGAGTTACCAGTGTGTTGTGTTGCTGGACTGAGTTACCAGTGTGTTGTGTTGCTGGACTGAGTTACCAGTGTGTTGTGTTGCTGGACTGAGTTACCAGTGTGTTGTGTTGCAGGACTGAGTTACCAATGTGTTGTGTTGTGGAACTGAGTTACCAGTGTGTTGTGTTGCAGGACTGAGATACCAGTGTGTTGTGTTGCAGGACTGAGTTACCAGTGTGTTGTGTTGCAGGACTGAGTTACCAGTGTGTTGTGTTGCAGGACTGAGATACCAGTGTGTTGTGTTGCAGGACGGAGTTACCAGTGTGTTGTGTTGTGGAACTGAGTTACCAGTGTGTTGTGTTGCAGGACTGAGTTACCAGTGTGTTGCTGTGGAACTGAGTTACCAGTGTGTTGTGTTGCAGGACTGAGTTACCAGTGTGTAGTGTTGCAGGACTGAGTTACCAGTGTGTTGTGTTGCAGGACTGAGATACCAGTGTGTAATGTTGCAGGACTGAGTTACCAGTGTGTTGTGTTGCAGGACTGAGATACCAGTGTGTGTTGCAGGACTGAGATACCAGTGTATTGTGTTGCAGGATTGAGTTACCAGTGTGTTGTGTTGCAGGACTGAGATACCAGTGTGTGTTGCAGGACTGAGATACCAGTGTGTTGTGTTGCAGGACTGAGATACCAGTGTGTTGTGTTGCAGGACTGAGATACCAGTGTTGTGTTGCAGGACTGAGTTACCAGTGTGTTGTGTTGCAGGACTGAGTTACCAGTGTGTTGTGTTGCAGGACTGAGATACCAGTGAGTTGTGTTGCAGGACTGAGTTACCAGTGTGTTGTGTTGCAGGACTGAGTTACCAGTGTGTTGTGTTGCAGGACTGAGTTACCAGTGTGTTGTGTTGCAGGACTGAGTTACCAGTGTGTTGTGTTGCAGGACTGAGTTACCAGTGTGTTGTGTTGCAGGACTGAGTTACCAGTGTGTTGTGTTGCAGGACTGAGTTACCAGTGTGTAGTGTTGCAGGACTGAGTTACCAGTGTGTTGTGTTGCAGGACTGAGTTACCAGTGTGTAGTGTTGCAGGACTGAGATACCAGTGTGTTGTGTTGCAGGACTGAGTTACCAGTGTGTTGTGTTGTGCAACTGAGTTACCAGTGTGTTGTGTTGCTGGACTGAGTTACCAGTGTGTTGTGTTGCTGGACTGAGTTACCAGTGTGTAGTGTTGCAGGACTGAGTTACCAGTGTGTTGTGTTGCTGGACTGAGTTACCAGTGTGTTGTGTTGCTGGACTGAGTTACCAGTGTGTTGTGTTGCAGGACTGAGTTACCAGTGTGTTGTGTTGTGGAACTGAGTTACCAGTGTGTTGTGTTTCTGGACTGAGTTACCAGTGTGTTGTGTTGCTGGACTGAGTTACCAGTGTGTGTTGCAGGACTGAGTTACCAGTGTGTTGTGTTGCAGGACTGAGATACCAGTGTGTTGTGTTGCAGGACTGAGTTACCAGTGTGTTGTGTTGCAGGACTGAGTTACCAGTGTGTTGTGTTGCAGGACTGAGTTACCAGTGTGTTGTGTTGCAGGACTGAGTTACCAGTGTGTTGTGTTGCAGGACTGAGTTACCAGTGTGTTGTGTTGCAGGACTGAGTTACCAGTGTGTAGTGTTGCAGGACTGAGTTACCAGTGTGTTGTGTTGCAGGACTGAGTTACCAGTGTGTTGTGTTGCAGGACTGAGTTACCAGTGTGTTGTGTTGCAGGACTGAGTTACCAGTGTGTAGTGTTGCAGGACTGAGTTACCAGTGTGTTGTGTTGCAGGACTGAGATACCAGTGTGTTGTGTTGCAGGACTGAGTTACCAGTGTGTTGTGTTGCAGGACTGAGTTACCAGTGTGTTGTGTTGCAGGACTGAGTTACCAGTGTGTTGTGTTGCAGGACTGAGTTACCAGTGTGTAGTGTTGCAGGACTGAGTTACCAGTGTGTAGTGTTGCAGGACTGAGTTACCAGTGTGTTGTGTTGCAGGACTGAGTTACCAGTGTGTTGTGTTGCAGGACTGAGTTACCAGTGTGTTGTGTTGCAGGACTGAGTTACCAGTGTGTTGTGTTGCAGGACTGAGTTACCAGTGTGTTGTGTTGCAGGACTGAGTTACCAGTGTGTAGTGTTGCAGGACTGAGTTACCAGTGTGTTGTGTTGCAGGACTGAGATACCAGTGTGTTGTGTTGCAGGACTGAGTTACCAGTGTGTTGTGTTGCAGGACTGAGTTACCAGTGTGTTGTGTTGCAGGACTGAGTTACCAGTGTGTTGTGTTGCAGGACTGAGTTACCAGTGTGTTGTGTTGCAGGACTGAGTTACCAGTGTGTTGTGTTGCAGGACTGAGTTACCAGTGTGTTGTGTTGCAGGACTGAGTTACCAGTGTGTTGTGTTGCAGGACTGAGTTACCAGTGTGTTGTGTTGCAGGACTGAGTTACCAGTGTGTTGTGTTGCAGGACTGAGTTACCAGTGTGTAGTGTTGCAGGACTGAGTTACCAGTGTGTTGTGTTGCAGGATTGAGTTACCAGTGTGTTGTGTTGCAGGACTGAGTTACCAGTGTGTTGTGTTGCAGGACTGAGTTACCAGTGTGTAGTGTTGCAGGACTGAGTTACCAGTGTGTTGTGTTGCAGGACTGAGATACCAGTGTGTTGTGTTGCAGGACTGAGTTACCAGTGTGTTGTGTTGCAGGACTGAGTTACCAGTGTGTTGTGTTGCAGGACTGAGTTACCAGTGTGTTGTGTTGCAGGACTGAGTTACCAGTGTGTTGTGTTGCAGGACTGAGTTACCAGTGTGTTGTGTTGCAGGACTGAGTTACCAGTGTGTTGTGTTGCAGGACTGAGTTACCAGTGTGTTGTGTTGCAGGACTGAGATACCAGTGTGTTGTGTTGCAGGACTGAGTTACCAGTGTGTTGTGTTGCAGGACTGAGTTACCAGTGTGTTGTGTTGCAGGACTGAGTTACCAGTGTGTTGTGTTGCAGGACTGAGATACCAGTGTGTTGTGTTGCAGGACTGAGTTACCAGTGTGTTGTGTTGCAGGACTGAGTTACCAGTGTGTTGTGTTGCAGGACTGAGTTACCAGTGTGTTGTGTTGCAGGACTGAGTTACCAGTGTGTTGTGTTGCAGGACTGAGATACCAGTGTGTTGTGTTGCAGGACTGAGTTACCAGTGTGTTGTGTTGCAGGACTGAGTTACCAGTGTGTTGTGTTGCTGGACTGAGTTACCAGTGTGTTGTGTTGCAGGACTGAGATACCAGTGTGTTGTGTTGCAGGACTGAGTTACCAGTGTGTTGTGTTGCAGGACTGAGTTACCAGTGTGTAGTGTTGCAGGACTGAGTTACCAGTGTGTTGTGTTGCAGGATTGAGTTACCAGTGTGTTGTGTTGCAGGACTGAGTTACCAGTGTGTTGTGTTGCAGGACTGAGTTACCAGTGTGTAGTGTTGCAGGACTGAGTTACCAGTGTGTTGTGTTGCAGGACTGAGATACCAGTGTGTTGTGTTGCAGGACTGAGTTACCAGTGTGTTGTGTTGCAGGACTGAGTTACCAGTGTGTTGTGTTGCAGGACTGAGTTACCAGTGTGTTGTGTTGCAGGACTGAGTTACCAGTGTGTTGTGTTGCAGGACTGAGTTACCAGTGTGTTGTGTTGCAGGACTGAGTTACCAGTGTGTTGTGTTGCAGGACTGAGTTACCAGTGTGTTGTGTTGCAGGACTGAGTTACCAGTGTGTTGTGTTGCAGGACTGAGATACCAGTGTGTTGTGTTGCAGGACTGAGTTACCAGTGTGTTGTGTTGCAGGACTGAGTTACCAGTGTGTTGTGTTGCAGGACTGAGATACCAGTGTGTTGTGTTGCAGGACTGAGTTACCAGTGTGTTGTGTTGCAGGACTGAGTTACCAGTGTGTTGTGTTGCAGGACTGAGTTACCAGTGTGTTGTGTTGCAGGACTGAGTTACCAGTGTGTTGTGTTGCAGGACTGAGTTACCAGTGTGTTGTGTTGCAGGACTGAGTTACCAGTGTGTTGTGTTGCAGGACTGAGATACCAGTGTGTTGTGTTGCAGGACTGAGTTACCAGTGTGTTGTGTTGCAGGACTGAGTTACCAGTGTGTTGTGTTGCTGGACTGAGTTACCAGTGTGTTGTGTTGCAGGACTGAGATACCAGTGTGTTGTGTTGCAGGACTGAGATACCAGTGTGTTGTGTTGCAGGACTGAGTTACCAGTGTGTGTTGCAGGACTGAGATACCAGTGTGTTGTGTTGCAGGACTGAGTTACCAGTGTGTTGTGTTGCAGGACTGAGTTACCAGTGTGTTGTGTTGCAGGACTGAGATACCAGTGTGTTGTGTTGCAGGACTGAGTTACCAGTGTGTTGTGTTGCAGGACTGAGTTACCAGTGTGTTGTGTTGCAGGACTGAGTTACCAGTGTGTTGTGTTGCAGGACTGAGTTACCAGTGTGTTGTGTTGCAGGACTGAGTTACCAGTGTGTTGTGTTGCAGGGCTGAGATACCAGTGTGTTGTGTTGCAGGACTGAGTTACCAGTGTGTTGTGTTGCAGGACTGAGTTACCAGTGTGTTGTGTTGCAGGACTGAGATACCAGTGTGTTGTGTTGCTGGACTGAGTTACCAGTGTGTTGTGTTGCAGGACTGAGATACCAGTGTGTTGTGTTGCAGGACTGAGTTACCAGTGTGTTGTGTTGCAGGACTGAGTTACCAGTGTGTTGTGTTGCAGGACTGAGTTACCAGTGTGTTGTGTTGCAGGACTGAGATACCAGTGTGTAGTGTTGCAGGACTGAGTTACCAGTGTGTTGTGTTGCAGGACTGAGTTACCAGTGTGTTGTGTTGCAGGACTGAGATACCAGTGTGTTGTGTTGCTGGACTGAGTTACCAGTGTGTTGTGTTGCAGGACTGAGTTACCAGTGTGTTGTGTTGCAGGACTGAGATACCAGTGTGTTGTGTTGCAGGACTGAGATACCAGTGTGTTGTGTTGCAGGACTGAGTTACCAGTGTGTTGTGTTGCAGGACTGAGATACCAGTGTGTTGTGTTGCAGGACTGAGTTACCAGTGTGTTGTGTTGCAGGACTGAGTTACCAGTGTGTAGTGTTGCAGGACTGAGTTACCAGTGTGTTGTGTTGCAGGACTGAGATACCAGTGTGTTGTGTTGCTGGACTGAGATACCAGTGTGTTGTGTTGCTGGACTGAGTTACCAGTGTGTAGTGTTGCAGGACTGAGTTACCAGTGTGTAGTGTTGCAGGACTGAGTTACCAGTGTGTTGTGTTGCAGGACTGAGTTACCAGTGTGTTGTGTTGCAGGACTGAGTTACCAGTGTGTTGTGTTGCAGGACTGAGTTACCAGTGTGTTGTGTTGCAGGACTGAGTTACCAGTGTGTTGTGTTGCAGGACTGAGTTACCAGTGTGTTGTGTTGCAGGACTGAGATACCAGTGTGTTGTGTTGCTGGACTGAGTTATCAGTGTGTTGTGTTGCAGGACTGAGATACCAGTGTGTTGTGTTGCAGGACTGAGTTACCAGTGTGTTGTGTTGCAGGACTGAGTTACCAGTGTGTTGTGTTGCAGGACTGAGTTACCAGTGTGTTGTGTTGCAGGACTGAGATACCAGTGTGTAGTGTTGCAGGACTGAGTTACCAGTGTGTTGTGTTGCAGGACTGAGTTACCAGTGTGTTGTGTTGCAGGACTGAGATACCAGTGTGTTGTGTTGCTGGACTGAGTTACCAGTGTGTTGTGTTGCAGGACTGAGATACCAGTGTGTTGTGTTGCAGGACTGAGATACCAGTGTGTTGTGTTGCAGGACTGAGATACCAGTGTGTTGTGTTGCTGGACTGAGTTACCAGTGTGTTGTGTTGCAGGACTGAGTTACCAGTGTGTAGTGTTGCAGGACTGAGTTACCAGTGTGTTGTGTTGCTGGACTGAGTTACCAGTGTGTAGTGTTGCAGGACTGAGTTACCAGTGTGTTGTGTTGCAGGACTGAGTTACCAATGTGTTGTGTTGCAGGACTGAGTTACCAGTGTGTTGTGTTGCTGGACTGAGTTACCAGTGTGTTGTGTTGCAGGACTGAGTTACCAGTGTGTTGTGTTGCTGGACTGAGTTACCAGTGTGTAGTGTTGCAGGACTGAGTTACCAGTGTGTTGTGTTGCAGGACTGAGATACCAGTGTGTTGTGTTGCAGGACTGAGATACCAGTGTGTTGTGTTGCAGGACTGAGTTACCAGTGTGTAGTGTTGCAGGACTGAGTTACCAGTGTGTAGTGTTGCAGGACTGAGTTACCAGTGTGTTGTGTTGCTGGACTGAGTTACCAGTGTGTTGTGTTGCAGGACTGAGATACCAGTGTGTTGTGTTGCAGGACTGAGATACCAGTGTGTTGTGTTGCAGGACTGAGATACCAGTGTGTTGTGTTGCAGGACTGAGTTACCAGTGTGTTGTGTTGCAGGACTGAGTTACCAGTGTGTTGTGTTGCTGGACTGAGTTACCAGTGTGTTGTGTTGCAGGACTGAGATACCAGTGTGTTGTGTTGCAGGACTGAGTTACCAGTGTGTTGTGTTGCTGGACTGAGTTACCAGTGTGTTGTGTTGCAGGACTGAGTTACCAGTGTGTTGTGTTGCAGGACTGAGATACCAGTGTGTTGTGTTGCAGGACTGAGTTACCAGTGTGTTGTGTTGCAGGACTGAGTTACCAGTGTGTTGTGTTGCAGGACTGAGTTACCAGTGTGTAGTGTTGCAGGACTGAGTTACCAGTGTGTTGTGTTGCTGGACTGAGTTACCAGTGTGTAGTGTTGCTGGACTGAGTTACCAGTGTGTTGTGTTGCAGGACTGAGTTACCAATGTGTTGTGTTGCAGGACTGAGTTACCAGTGTGTTGTGTTGCTGGACTGAGTTACCAGTGTGTTGTGTTGCAGGACTGAGTTACCAGTGTGTTGTGTTGCTGGACTGAGTTACCAGTGTGTAGTGTTGCAGGACTGAGTTACCAGTGTGTTGTGTTGCAGGACTGAGATACCAGTGTGTTGTGTTGCAGGACTGAGATACCAGTGTGTTGTGTTGCAGGACTGAGTTACCAGTGTGTAGTGTTGCAGGACTGAGTTACCAGTGTGTAGTGTTGCAGGACTGAGTTACCAGTGTGTTGTGTTGCAGGACTGAGATACCAGTGTGTTGTGTTGCAGGACTGAGTTACCAGTGTGTTGTGTTGCAGGACTGAGATACCAGTGTGTTGTGTTGCTGGACTGAGTTACCAGTGTGTTGTGTTGCAGGACTGAGATACCAGTGTGTTGTGTTGCAGGACTGAGTTACCAGTGTGTAGTGTTGCAGGACTGAGTTACCAGTGTGTAGTGTTGCAGGACTGAGTTACCAGTGTGTTGTGTTGCTGGACTGAGTTACCAGTGTGTAGTGTTGCAGGACTGAGTTACCAGTGTGTAGTGTTGCTGGACTGAGTTACCAGTGTGTTGTGTTGCAGGACTGAGTTACCAGTGTGTAGTGTTGCAGGACTGAGTTACCAGTGTGTAGTGTTGCTGGACTGAGTTACCAGTGTGTTGTGTTGCAGGACTGAGTTACCAGTGTGTAGTGTTGCAGGACTGAGTTACCAGTGTGTAGTGTTGCAGGACTGAGTTACCAGTGTGTAGTGTTGCTGGACTGAGTTACCAGTGTGTTGTGTTGCAGGACTGAGTTACCAGTGTGTTGTGTTGCTGGACTGAGTTACCAGTGTGTTGTGTTGCAGGACTGAGTTACCAGTGTGTTGTGTTGCAGGACTGAGTTACCAGTGTGTTGTGTTGCAGGACTGAGATACCAGTGTGTTGTGTTGCAGGACTGAGTTACCAGTGTGTTGTGTTGCAGGACTGAGTTACCAGTGTGTTGTGTTGCAGGACTGAGATACCAGTGTGTTGTGTTGCAGGACTGAGTTACCAGTGTGTTGTGTTGCAGGACTGAGTTACCAGTGTGTTGTGTTGCAGGACTGAGTTACCAGTGTGTTGTGTTGTGGAACTGAGTTACCAGTGTGTTGTGTTGCTGGACTGAGTTACCAGTGTGTTGTGTTGCTGGACTGAGTTACCAGTGTGTTGTGTTGCTGGACTGAGTTACCAGTGTGTTGTGTTGCAGGACTGAGATACCAGTGTGTTGTGTTGCAGGACTGAGTTACCAGTGTGTTGTGTTGCAGGACTGAGTTACCAGTGTGTTGTGTTGCTGCACTGAGATACCAGTGTGTTGTGTTGCAGGACTGAGTTACCAGTGTGTTGTGTTGCAGGACTGAGTTACCAGTGTGTTGTGTTGCAGGACTGAGTTACCAGTGTGTTGTGTTGCAGGACTGAGATACCAGTGTGTTGTGTTGCAGGACTGAGATACCAGTGTGTTGTGTTGCAGGACTGAGTTACCAGTGTGTTGTGTTGCAGGACTGAGTTACCAGTGTGTTGTGTTGCAGGACTGAGATACCAGTGTGTTGTGTTGCAGGACTGAGTTACCAGTGTGTTGTGTTGCAGGACTGAGATACCAGTGTGTTGTGTTGCAGGACTGAGTTACCAGTGTGTTGTGTTGCTGGACTGAGTTACCAGTGTGTTGTGTTGCAGGACTGAGTTACCAGTGTGTTGTGTTGCAGGACTGAGTTACCAGTGTGTTGTGTTGCAGGACTGAGTTACCAGTGTGTAGTGTTGCAGGACTGAGTTACCAGTGTGTTGTGTTGCAGGACTGAGTTACCAGTGTGTTGTGTTGCAGGACTGAGTTACCAGTGTGTAGTGTTGCAGGACTGAGTTACCAGTGTGTAGTGTTGCAGGACTGAGTTACCAGTGTGTTGTGTTGCAGGACTGAGATACCAGTGTGTTGTGTTGCTGGACTGAGTTACCAGTGTGTTGTGTTGCAGGACTGAGTTACCAGTGTGTTGTGTTGCAGGACTGAGATACCAGTGTGTTGTGTTGCAGGACTGAGTTACCAGTGTGTTGTGTTGCAGGACTGAGATACCAGTGTGTTGTGTTGCAGGACTGAGTTACCAGTGTGTTGTGTTGCAGGACTGAGTTACCAGTGTGTTGTGTTGCTGGACTGAGTTACCAGTGTGTTGTGTTGCAGGACTGAGTTACCAGTGTGTTGTGTTGCAGGACTGAGATACCAGTGTGTTGTGTTGCAGGACTGAGATACCAGTGTGTTGTGTTGCAGGACTGAGTTACCAGTGTGTTGTGTTGCAGGACTGAGTTACCAGTGTGTTGTGTTGCAGGACTGAGATACCAGTGTGTTGTGTTGCAGGACTGAGTTACCAGTGTGTTGTGTTGCAGGACTGAGTTACCAGTGTGTTGTGTTGCTGGACTGAGATACCAGTGTGTTGTGTTGCAGGACTGAGTTACCAGTGTGTTGTGTTGCAGGACTGAGTTACCAGTGTGTTGTGTTGCTGGACTGAGTTACCAGTGTGTTGTGTTGCAGGACTGAGTTACCAGTGTGTTGTGTTGCAGGACTGAGTTACCAGTGTGTTGTGTTGCAGGACTGAGTTACCAGTGTGTTGTGTTGCAGGACTGAGTTACCAGTGTGTTGTGTTGCAGGACTGAGTTACCAGTGTGTTGTGTTGCAGGACTGAGTTACCAGTGTGTTGTGTTGCAGGACTGAGTTACCAGTGTGTTGTGTTGCAGGACTGAGTGTTGTGTGGCAAACAACCTTGGCTTACATATACCCTTTCTCTGTTTCTGTCTCTCAACGGCAACATGACGTCAAACACTGTTTACACACTCACAAAAGTCATCAAACAGGTATTGGAAAGTGCTGAAGTAACAGTAGATCAACAGGAACTGTTGTAAAAACAAACGGTTACTGGAAGGAACTATAGTAACAACAAACCAACATCTACTGTAGTAACAACAGCTACTGTATTAACAGACCAACAGTTACTGTGGTAAAAACAGTTACTGTAGTAACACCAACAGTTACTGTAACAGCTACTGTAGTAACAGCAACAGCTACTGTAGTAACAACAAATCAACAGTTACTGTAACAAAAGCTACCGTAGTAACAAACCAACAATTACTGTAGTAATAGCTACTGTAGTAACAATAGAACAACAGTTACTGTAGTAACAACAAAAGTTACTATAGTAACAACGGTTACTGTAGTAACAACAACAGTTACTGTAGTAACAACGGTTACTGTAGTAACAAAAGTTACTGTAGTAACAACGGTTACTGTAGTAACAACAACAGTTACTGTAGTAACAAAAACAGTTACTGTAGTAACAAAAACAGCTACTGTAGTAACAACAATTACTGTAGTAACAGTTACTGTAGTAACAATAACAGTTACTGTAGTAACAGCTATAGTAACGGTTACTGTAGTAACAGCTATAGTAACAGTTACTGTAGTAACAGCTAGTGTAGTAACAACAGTTACTGTAGTAACAACAGCTACTGTAGTAACAGTTACTGTAGTAACAACAGTTACTGTAGAAACAACAGCTACTGTAGTAACAACAGTTACTACAGTAAATGTTGTTACTACAGTAACAGCTACTGTAGTAACAACAGTTAGTGTAGTAACAGCTACTGCAGTAACAACAACAGTTACTGTAGTAACAGCTACTGTAGTAACAACAGTTACTGTAGTAACAGCTACTGTAGTAACAACAGTTACTGTAGTAACAGCTACTGTAGTAACAACAGTTACTGTAGTAACAGCTACTGTAGTAACAACAGTTACTGTAGTAACAACAGTTATTGTAGTAACAGCTACTGTAGTAACAACAGTTATTGTAGTAACAGCTACTGTAGTAACAACAGTTACTGTAGTAACAGCTACTTTAGTAATAACAGCTACTGCAGTAACAACAACAGTTACTGTAGTAACAGCTACTCTAGTAACAGTTACTGTAGTAACAGCTACTGTAGTAACAGTTACTGTAGTAACAACAGTTACTGTAGTAACAACAGCTAGTGTAGTAATAACACCTACTGTAGTAATAACACCTACTGTAGTAATAACACATACTCTAGTAGTAACAGCTACTGTAGTAACAGCTACTGTAGTAACAACAGCTACTGTAGTAACAGCTACTGTAGTAATAACACAAGATACAACACTACAAGATACAACAACAACACTACAAGATACAACAACAACACTACAAGATACAACAACAACACTACAAGATACAACAACACTACAAGATACAACAACACTACAAGATACAACAACAACACTACAAGATACAACAACAACACTACAAGATACAACACAAGATACAACAACAACAACACTACAAGACACAACACTACAAGATACAACAACACTACAAGATACAACAATACTACAAGATACAACAACACTACAAGATACAACAACACTACAAGATACAACAACACTACAAGATACAACACTACAAGACACAACAACACTACAAGATACAACACTACAAGACACAACAACACTACAAGATACAACAACACTACAAGATACAACACTACAAGATACAACAACACTACAAGATACAACAACACTACAAGATACAACAACAACACTACAAGATACAACAACAACACTACAAGATACAACAACAACACTACAAGATACAACAACACTACAAGATACAACAACAACACTACAAGATACAACAACAACACTACAAGATACAACAACAACACTACAAGATACAACAACACTACAAGATACAACAACACTACAAGATACAACAACACTACAAGATACAACAACACTACAAGATACAACAACACTACAAGATACAACAACACTACAAGATACAACAACACTACAAGATACAACACTACAAAATACAACACTACAAGATACAACAACACTACAAGATACAACAACACTACAAGATACAACAACACTACAAGATATAACAACAACACTACAAGATACAACAACAACACTACAAGATACAACACTACAAGATACAACAACAACACTACAAGATACAACAACACTACAAGATACAACAACACTACAAGATACAACACTACAAGATACAACAACACTACAAGATACAACAACACTACAAGATACAACAACACTACAAGATACAACAACACTACAAGATACAACAACACTACAAGATACAACAACAACACTACAAGATACAACACTACAAGATACAACAACACTACAAGATACAACAACAACACTACAAGATACAACAACACTACAAGATACAACAACAACACTACAAGATACAACAACACTACAAGATACAACAACACTACAAGATACAACAACAACACTACAAGATACAACAACAACACTACAAGATACAACAACAACACTACAAGATACAACAACAACACTACAAGATATAACAACACTACAAGATACAACAACAACACTACAAGATACAACACTACAAGATACAACAACACTACAAGATACAACAACAACACTACAAGATACAACAACACTACAAGATACAACAACAACACTACAAGATACAACAACACTACAAGATACAACAACAACACTACAAGATACAACAACACTACAAGATACAACAACACTACAAGATACAACAACAACACTACAAGATACAACAACAACACTACAAGATACAACAACAACACTACAAGATACAACAACAACACTACAAGATATAACAACAACACTACAAGATACAACAACAACACTACAAGATACAACAACACTACAAGATACAACAACAACACTACAAGATACAACAACACTACAAGATACAACAACAACACTACAAGATACAACAACACTACAAGATACAACAACAACACTACAAGATACAACACTACAAGATACAACACTACAAAATACAACACTACAAGATACAACAACACTACAAGATACAACAACAACACTACAAGATACAACAACACTACAAGATACAACAACAACACTACAAGATACAACAACAACACTACAAGATACAACAACAACACTACAAAATACAACACTACAAGATACAACAACACTACAAGATACAACAACACTACAAAATGCAACAACACTACAAAATACAACACTACAAAATACAACACTACAAAATACAACAACACTACAAAATACAACAACAACAAAAGTGTTTATTAAACAGTACAAACATTAGACATTCAATTAGAAAACAGGAATTTTCTAATAAACTGTCAATTTCTAAGATACAAACTTGTCAAAGTCTCTTAACAAGAGAGGAAGGAAATTAGATAATTTAGAAATTAGATAATTTAGAAATTAGATAATTTTGAAAACTTCTTTGAGAAGAAACATGAGATTATAGAAGGAAAATATTGTATTAAAACTGATGTAGTTTTTGTTGTATTGTAGTTGTATTGTAGGTCTTGTAGTTGTTGTATTGTAGTTCTTGTGTTGTAGTTCTTGTAGTTGTTGTATTGTAGTTGTTGTATTGTAGTTGTTGTATTGTAGTTCTTGTAGTTGTTGTATTGTAGTTCTTGTAGTTGTTGTATTGTAGTTGTATTGTAGTTGTTGTAGTTGTTGTATTGTAGTTGTTGTATTGTAGTTCTTGTGTTGTAGTTCTTGTAGTTGTTGTTGTATTGTAGTTGTTGTATTGTAGTTGTTGTATTGTAGTTCTTGTAGTTGTTGTAGTTGTTGTATTGTAGTTCTTGTAGTTGTTGTATTGTAGTTGTTGTATTGTAGTTCTTGTAGTTGTTGTATTGTAGTTCTTGTAGTTGTTGTATTGTAGTTGTTGTATTGTAGTTCTTGTAGTTGTTGTATTGTAGTTCTTGTAGTTGTTGTATTGTAGTTGTTGTATTGTAGTTCTTGTAGTTGTTGTATTGTAGTTCTTGTAGTTGTTGTATTGAAGTTGTTGTATTGTAGTTCTTGTAGTTGTTGTATTGTAGTTGTTGTATTGTAGTTCTTGTATTGTAGTTGTTGTATTGTAGTTCTTGTAGTTGTTGTATTGTAGTTGTTGTAGTTCTTGTAGTTGTTGTATTGTAGTTCTTGTAGTTGTTGTATTGTAGTTGTTGTATTGTAGTTCTTGTAGTTGTATTGTAGTTGTTGTATTGTAGTTCTTGTAGTTGTTGTATTGTAGTTGTTGTATTGTAGTTCTTGTAGTTGTTGTATTGTAGTTGTTGTATTGTAGTTGTATTGTAGTTCTTGTAGTTGTATTGTAGTTCTTGTAGTTGTTGTATTGTAGTTCTTGTAGTTGTATTGTAGTTCTTGTAGTTGCTGTATTGTAGTTCTTGTAGTTGTTGTATTGTAGTTGTTGTATTGTAGTTGTTGTATTGTAGTTCTTGTAGTTGTTGTATTGTAGTTGTTGTATTGTAGTTCTTGTAGTTGTTGTATTGTAGTTGTTGTATTGTAGTTCTTGTAGTTGTTGTATTGTAGTTGTTGTATTGTAGTTCTTGTAGTTGTTGTATTGTAGTTGTTGTATTGTAGTTGTATTGTAGTTCTTGTAGTTGTATTGTAGTTCTTGTAGTTGTTGTATTGTAGTTCTTGTAGTTGTTGTATTGTAGTTGTTGTATTGAAGTTGTTGTATTGTAATTGTTGTAGTTGTTGTATTGTAGTTGTTGTATTGTAGTTCTTGTAGTTGTTGTATTGAAGTTGTTGTATTGAAGTTGTTGTATTGTTGTAGTTGTATTGTTGTAGTTGTATTGTTGTAGTTGTATTGTTGTAGTTGTATTGTAGTAGTTGTATTGTTGTAGTTGTATTGTAGTTCTTGTAGTTGTTGTATTGTAGTTCTTGTAGTTGTTGTATTGTAGTTGTTGTATTGAAGTTGTTGTATTGTAATTGTAGTTGTTATATTGTAGTTGTTGAATTGTAGTTGTTGTATTGTAGTTCTTGTAGTTATTGTATTGTAGTTGTTGTATTGTAGTTCTTGTAGTTGTATTGTAGTTGTTGTATTGTAGTTCTTGTTGTTGTATTGTAGTTGTTGTATTGTAGTTCTTGTAGTTGTTGTATTGTAGTTCTTGTAGTTGTTGTATTGTAGTAGTACTGTAGTTGTTGTATTGTACTTCTTGTAGCTGTATTGTAGTTCTTGTATTGTAGGTCTTGTATTTGTATTGTAGTTCTTGTAGTTGTTGTATTGTAGGTCTTGTAGTTATATTGTAGGTCTTGTAGTTGTATTGTAGTTCTTGTAGTTGTTGTACTGTAGTTCTTGTAGTTGTTGTATTGTAGGTCTTGTAGCTGTATTGTAGTTCTTGTAGTTGTTGTACTGTAGTTGTTGTATTGTAGTTGTATTGTAGTTGTACTGCAGTTGTTGTATTGTAGTTGTTGTATTGCAGTTCTTGTAGTTGTTGTATTGTAGCTCTTGTAGTTGTATTGTTCTTGCAGTTGTATTGTAGGTCTTGTAGTTGTTGTATTGTAGGTCTTGTAGATGTTGTATTGTAGGTCTTGTAGTTCTTTTATTGTAGGTCTTATAGATGTTGTATTGTAGGTCTTGTAGTTGTATTGTAGGTCTTTTAGTTGTTGTATTGTAGTTCTTGTAGTTGTTGTATTGTAGGTCTTGTAGTTGTTGTATTATAGGTCTTGTAGTTGTTGTATTATAGGTCTTGTAGTTGTATTGTAGTTCTTGTAGTTGTATTGTAGGTCTTGTAGTTGTATTGTAGTTCTTGTAGTTGTATTGTAGTTCTTGTAGTTGTTGTATTGTAGGTCTTATAGTTGTATTGTAGTTCTTGTAGTTGTTGTATTGTATGTCTTGTAGTTGTTGTATTATAGGTCTTGTAGTTGTATTGTAGTTCTTGTTGTATTGTAGGTCTTGTAGTTGTATTGTAGGTCTTGTAGTTGTATTGTAGCTCTTGTAGTTGTATTATAGTTCTTCTAGTTGTATTGTAGGTCTTATAGTTGTATTGTAGTTCTTGTAGTTGTTGTATTGTAGTTCTTGTAGTTGTATTGTAGTTCTTGTAGTTGTATTGTAGGTCTTGTAGTTGTATTGTAGGTCTTGTAGTTGTATTGTAGGTCTTGTAGTTGTATTGTAGGTCTTGTAGTTGTTGTATTGTAGTTCTTGTAGTTGTATTGTAGTTCTTGTAGTTGTATTGTAGGTCTTGTAGTTGTTGTATTGTAGTTCTTGTAGTTGTTGTATTGTAGTTCTTGTAGTTGTATTGTAGTTCTTGTAGTTGTATTGTAGTTCTTGTAGTTGTATTGTAGTTCTTGTAGTTGTATTGTAGTTCTTGTAGTTGTATTGTACGTCTTGTAGTTGTATTGTACGTCTTGTAGTTGTATTGTAGGTCTCGTAGTTGTATTGTAGGTCTTGTAGTTGTTGTATTGTAGTTCTTGTAGTTGTATTGTAGTTCTTGTAGTTGTATTGTAGTTCTTGTAGTTGTATTGTAGTAGCTATATTGTAGTTCTTGTAGTGGTATTGTAGTTCTTGTAGTTGTTGTATTGTAGGTCTTGTAGTTGTTGTACTGTAGGTCTTGTAGTTGTATTGTAGTTCTTGTAATTGTATTGTAGTTCTTGTATTGTAGGTCTTGTAGTTGTTGTATTGTAGTTCTTGTTGTTGTATTGTAGGTCTTGTAGTTGTTGTATTGTAGTTCTTGTAGTTGTATTGTAGGTCTTGTAGTTGTACTGTAGGTCTTGTAGTTGTTGTATTGTAGGTCTTGTAGTTGTATTGTAGTTCTTGTAGTTGTATTGTAGTTCTTGTAGTTGTTGTATTGTAGGTCTTGTTGTATTGTAGTTCTTGTAGTTGTTGTATTGTAGTTCTTGTATTGTAGTTCTTGTAGTTGTTGTATTGTAGTTCTTGTATTGTAGTTCTTGTAGTTGTTGTTCTTGTAGTTGTTGTATTGCAGTTCTTGTAGTTGTATTGTAGGTCTTGTAGTTGTTGTATTGTAGTTCTTGTAGTTGTATTGTAGTTGTATTGTAGGTCTTGTAGTTGTTGTATTGTAGGTCTTGTAGTTGTATTGTAGTTCTTGTATTGTAGGCCTTGTAGTTGTATTGTAGTTCTTCTAGTTGTTGTATTGTAGGTCTTGTAGCTGTATTGTAGTTCTTGTATTCGTTGTATTGTAGTTCTTGTATTTGTCTCAGACCTACCTGATAGTTACTATCAGTAGTAACAGTAGTCTCAGACCTACCTGATAGTTACTATCAGTAGTAACAGTAGTCTCAGACCTACCTGATAGTTACTATCAGTAGTAACAGTAGTCTCAGACCTACCTGATAGTTACTATCAGTAGTAACAGTAGTCTCAGACCTACCTGACAGTTACTATCAGTAGTAACAGTAGTCGCAGACCTACCTGATAGTTACTATCAGTAGTAACAGTAGTCTCAGGCCTACCGGATAGTTACTATCACTAGTAACAGTAGTCTCAGACCTACCTGATAGTTACTATCAGTAGTAATAGTAGTCTCAGACCTACCTGATAGTTACTATCAGTAGTAACAGTAGTCTCAGACCTACCTGATAGTTACTATCAGTAGTAACACTAGTCTCAGGCCTACCGGATAGTTACTATCACTAGTAACAGTAGTCTCAGACCTACCTGATAGTTACTATCAGTAGTAACAGTAGTCTCAGACTTACCTGATAGTTACTATCAGTAGTAACAGTAGTCGCAGACCTACCTGATAGTTACTATCAGTAGTAACAGTAGTCGCAGACTTACCTGATAGTTACTATCAGTAGTAACAGTAGTCGCAGACCTACCTGATAGTTACTATCAGTAGTAACAGTAGTCGCAGACCTACCTGATAGTTACTATCACTAGTAACAGTAGTCTCAGACCTACCTGATAGTTACTATCAGTAGTAACAGTAACAGTAGTCTCAGACCTACCTGATAGTTACTATCAGTAGTAACAGTAGTCTCAGACCTACCTGACAGTTACTATCAGTAGTAACAGTAGTCTCAGACCTACCTGATAGTTACTATCAGTAGTAACAGTAGTCTCAGACCTACCTGATAGTTACTATCAGTAGTAACAGTAACAGTAGTCTCAGACCTACCTGATAGTTACTATCAGTAGTAACAGTAGTCTCAGACCTACCTGATAGTTACTATCAGTAGTAACAGTAGTCTCAGACCTACCTGATAGTTACTATCAGTAGTAACAGTAGTCTCAGACCTACCTGATACCTACTATCAGTAGTAACAGTAACAGTAGTCTCAGACTTACCTGATAGTTACTATCAGTAGTAACAGTAACAGTAGTCTCAGACCTACCTGATAGTTACTATCAGTAGTAACAGCAACAGCAGTCTCAGACCTACCTGATAGTTACTATCAGTAGTAACAGTAGTCGCAGACCTACCTGATAGTTACTATCAGTAGTAACAGTAGTCGCAGACCTACCTGATAGTTACTATCAGTAGTAACAGTAGTCTCAGACTTACCTGATAGTTACTATCAGTAGTAACAGTAGTCGCAGACCTACCTGATAGTTACTATCACTAGTAACAGTAGTCTCAGACCTACCTGATAGTTACTATCAGTAGTAACAGTAACAGTAGTCTCAGACCTACCTGATAGTTACTATCAGTAGTAACAGTAACAGTAGTCTCAGACCTACCTGATAGTTACTATCAGTAGTAACAGTAGTCTCAGACCTACCTGATAGTTACTATCAGTAGTAACAGTAGTCTCAGACCTACCTGACAGTTACTATCAGTAGTAACAGTAGTCTCAGACCTACCTGATAGTTACTATCAGTAGTAACAGTAGTCTCAGACCTACCTGATAGTTACTATCAGTAGTAACAGTAGTCTCAGACCTACCTGATAGTTACTATCAGTAGTAACAGTAGTCTCAGACCTACCTGATAGTTACTATCAGTAGTAACAGTAGTCTCAGACCTACCTGATAGTTACTATCAGTAGTAACAGTAGTCTCAGACCTACCTGATAGTTACTATCAGTAGTAACAGTAGTCTCAGACATACCTGATAGTTACTATCAGTAGTAACAGTAGTCTCAGACCTACCTGATGGTTACTATCAGTAGTAACAGTAGTCTCAGACCTACCTGATAGTTACTATCAGTAGTAACAGTAGTCTCAGACCTACCTGATAGTTACTATCAGTAGTAACAGTAGTCTCAGACCTACCTGATAGTTACTATCAGTAGTAACAGTAGTCTCAGACATACCTGATAGTTACTATCAGTAGTAACAGTAGTCTCAGACCTACCTGATGGTTACTATCAGTAGTAACAGTAGTCTCAGACCTACCTGATAGTTACTATCAGTAGTAACAGTAGTCTCAGACCTACCTGGTAGTTACTATCAGTAGTAACAGTAGTCTCAGACCTACCTGATAGTTACTATCAGTAGTAAGAGTAGCCTCAGGCCTACCTGATAGTTACTATCAGTAGTAACAGTAACAGTAGTCTCAGACTTACCTGATAGTTACTATCAGTAGTAACAGTAGTCTCAGACTTACCTGATAGTCTCCATGGCAAAACGAACGTTCCGGTCGGCGACCTGCATAATTCCGGGTCTGAAAGAAGAGAAGATAATCACCACACTACCAAAACATCCACCACACTACCAAAACATCCACCACACTACCAAAACATCCACCGCACTACCAAAACATCCACCACACTACCAAAACATCCACCGCACTACCAAAACATCCACCACACTACCAAAACATCCACCACACTACCAAAACATCCACCACACTACCAAAACACTGATATACAGAGAGGTGTATATCGCAGTGTATATACACTGAGAGGTGTATATCAAAGTGTATATACACTGAGAGGTGTATATCACAGTGTATATACACTGAGAGGTATATATCACAGTGTATATACACTGAGAGGTGTATATCACAGTGTATATACACTGAGAGGTATATATCACAGTGTATATACACTGAGAGGTGTATATCACAGTGTATATACACTGAGAGGTGTATATCACAGTGTATATACACTGAGAGGTATATATCACAGTGTATATACACTGAGAGGTGTATATCACAGTGTATATACACAGGTGTATATCACAGTGTATATACACAGGTGTATATCACAGTGTATATACACTGAAAAGTGTATATCAGTGTATATACACTGAGAGGAGTATATCACAGTGTATATACACTGAGAGGTATATATCACAGTGTATATACACTGAGAGGTGTATATCACAGTGTATATACACTGAGAGGTGTATATCACAGTGTATATACACTGAGAGGTATATATCACAGTGTATATACACTGAGAGGTGTATATCACAGTGTATATACACAGGTGTATATCACAGTGTATATACACTGAAAAGTGTATATCAGTGTATATACACTGAGAGGAGTATATCACAGTGTATATACACTGAGAGGTATATATCACAGTGTATATACACTGAGAGGTATATATCACAGTGTATATACACTGAGAGGTATATATCACAGTGTATATACACAGAGGTGTATATCAGTGTATATACACTGAGAGGTGTATATCACAGTGTATATACACTGAGAGGTGTATATCACAGTGTATATACACTGAGAGGTGTATATCACAGTGTATATACACTGAAAAGTGTATATCAGTGTATATACACTGAGAGGAGTATATCACAGTGTATATACACTGAGAGGAGTATATCACAGTGTATATACACTGAGAGGAGTATATCACAGTATATATACACTGAGAGGTGTATATCACAGTGTATATACATTGAGGTGTATATCACAGTGTATATACACTGAGAGGTGTATATCACAGTGTATATACGCTGAGAGGTGTATATCCCAGTGTATATACATTGAGGTGTATATCCCAGTGTATATACACTGAGAGGTGTATATCACAGTGTATATACATTGAGGTGTATATCACAGTGTATATACACTGAGGTGTATATCGCAGTGTATATACACTGAGAGGTGTATATCACAGTGTATATACACTGAGAGGTGTATATCACAGTGTATACACTGAGAGGTGTATATCACAGTGTATATACACTGAGAGGTGTATATCACAGTGTATATACACTGAGTGGTGTATATCGCAGTGTATATACACTGAGAGGTGTATATCACAGTGTATATACACTGAGAGGTGTATATCACAGCGTATATACACTGAGAGGTGTATATCACAGTGTATATACACTGAGAGGTGTATATCGCAGTGTATATACACTGAGAGGTATATACCACAGTGTATATACACTGAGAGGTGTATATCACAGCGTATATACACTGAGAGGTGTATATCACAGTGTATATACACTGAGAGGTGTATATCACAGTGTATATACACTGAGAGGTGTATATCGCCGTGTATATACACTGAGAGGTGTATATCGCAGTGTATATACACTGAGGTGTATATCGCAGTGTATATACACTGAGAGGTGTATATCACAGTGTATATACACTGAGAGGTGTATATCACAGTGTATATACACTGAGAGGTGTATATCACAGTGTATATACACTGAGAGGTGTATATCACAGTGTATATACACTGAGAGGTGTATATCACAGTGTATATACACTGAGAGGTGTATATCACAGTGTATATACACTGAGAGGTGTATATCAGTGTATATACACAGAGGTGTATATCACAGTGTATATACACTGAGAGGTGTATATCACAGTGTATATACACTGAGAGGTGTATATCAGTGTATATACACTGAGAGGTGTATATCACAGTGTATATACACTGAGAGGTGTATATCACAGTGTATATACACTGAGAGGTGTATATCACAGTGTATATACACTGAGAGGTGTATATCAGTGTATATACACAGAGGTGTATATCACAGTGTATATACACTGAGAGGTGTATATCACAGTGTATACACACTGAGAGGTGTATATCACAGTGTATACACACAGAGGTGTATATCACAGTGTATATACACGGAGAGGTGTATATCACAGTGTATATACACGGAGAGGTGTATATCAGAGTATACACACGGAGAGGTGTATATCACACACCTCTCCGTGTGTATACACTGTGATATACACCTCTCCGTGTGTATACACTGAGATATGGTATAAACCTTGGTAATAAATACCGACAAGTTGGTTTAGAAAGACACGTAAGCAAACACTATAACATATTTATTAGAAAACGTTTCGGTCCTGGGACCTTGATCACTTCTAACATACAGAGGTAGAAAGACATTATATATATAGGCGGAGAGTGAGATGTGACGCACGTGACCTGAGGAATGTCATAAGAACATAAGAATGGAGGAACACTGTAGAAGGCCTACTGGCCCATGCGAGGCAGGTCCTTATCAAAACAACCTCTACCTATGATGAGGACGGGTAGACGATGAAATCATGTGACTCCTGTGTTGTTGGGTTGGTGATGCTTAAGTATCATGTATGCCAATGTTTTTGAAATTTTGTAGTTTCCAGTGTTGCGTTCTATAGTGTCGGTGACGGCGATTAGTGAGGCTTCTAGGCACCGTCGGCGTCTGAGGTCTGGTTCGGTGAGAACGAGTTGTGCCTCATTCCAGTTCATCAAATGCCCCGTGGAGTCTCTGTGGAGGACACAGGCGTACCTTACATCGTCTCTGTTAGAGGCATTTCGATGCTCATTCAGGCGGACTGCAATATCTCTGCCTGTCTCGCCTACATATTTCTTGGGACAGAACCCACAGGGGATAGTGTAGACGCCTGCTGTAGAAGTTAGAGGTGTGGGGCTGCGTTTCGTAGTGAGGTCTTTGATAGAGGATGTGTTTATGGTGGAAACGTTGATGTTACTCGTAGCCAGTGCCCTGCGAGTATTCGTGGGAACATCACCACATGGGAGTACTATGAACTGTTTAGGGGGCTGTTCCATGGGCGGTTTGTTGAGGATAGCTTGTGCCTTGAGTCTGCAATCTCGGATGAAGAAAGATGGGAACTGAAGACGTGTAAAGGCTTGTGTTATGCAAGTGCATTCTTCTAGAAAACAAGGGCTGGAGATGCGAAGAGCTCTCAAGAAGAAGCCAATGAGGACTCCTCTCTTAGTGCGGGTGTCTTGGTGTGAATAAAAGTGTATAAGATCGTCCTTGTTGGTAGGTTTTCTATACACTTTGAAGAGAAGTTTGTCACTGTCGGGAGATCTGCACAGTAGAACGTCGAGGAAAGGAAGTTTGCCATCATTTTCGAGTTCAAGTGTAAACTTTATTGATGGTTCAACTGCATTGATCTTGTTGAGAAGGGCCTGGATATTGAGACGTCTCGGATAGAAAACCAATATATCATCAACGTATCTTAGCCAGGTAACGGTGTTGGGAATGAGGGTGCTGAATTTCTCTGTCTCCAAGTTTTCCATGAAGAGGTTGGCAAGCACAGCACTGAGCGGGCTGCCCATTGCCATCCCAAAGCATTGTTTGTAACAGTTGTCCTGATACTTGAAGAAGTTGAAATTAACACAAAGTTCCACTAGATTGAGGAAATCTAGAAGAGGTAAAGGGAGGTCGTGGTTTTCAGTGAGCCTCTGTCTCAGAATGTTGATTGCAGCGTCAGTAGGAACGTTGGTAAAGAGGGCTGTGACATCGAAGGAAGCCATGCTTTTGTTTTTGACATTCAGGTTGGAAATTCGGGAGAGAAGGTCACCTGAGTGTTTGAGGTGGGCTTGACTGATGGTTACCACTGCCAACATCCAACAAAAATTGAAGCTATCACGAAAACTACAAGACCTGTGCTCCCACAGCAAATGGAGCGAAATGGGACGACCAGAAATCATAAATAACTTATCTTCCTATACACTAACCGTCACCGAGACAGAAGCCCTCAGCCTAGGGCTCAAGTTTACTACTGGCATCAACAAGAAACATAATCTGGTGGATATGGTAACCAAGAATCAACCTTTTGGAGACTCCGAGTTTCAAAAGGGCTTTGTCCAAGGAATCATCACTGCTGCAGCTACTGAGCCTTCAAGACCGGTCATTCCCAGAAGATACATCCAAGCACTCAGGAACTTGGCCAACAACGATGATATCGTCATTACAACCGCTGACAAAGGAGGTGGTGTGGTGTTACTCAACACTGTCGACTACAACAATAAAGTCTTAAATCTTCTCAACGATGCCAACACATACCAGCCTGTATCGGAATCAGTGCTACTTCAAAGTACCCAGACTTTCCTTCAAAAGGCTCGTAGCATCTTACGAAAATCAGAACAAGGCAAAAAACTACTTAAACTTTTACCAGGTCAACCGAAACCAGCACGCCTGTATGGCCTTCCTAAGACACACAAACCTGGCATCCCACTACGGCCTATCACTTCGGGCATAGGGAGTGCACCACACAGACTAGCCGGCCACCTTGCCAAATACCTTTCAGCCCTTCTGGGCACTATCAGTCAAGCCCACCTCAAACACTCAGGTGACCTTCTCTCCCGAATTTCCAACCTGAATGTCAAAAACAAAAGCATGGCTTCCTTCGATGTCACAGCCCTCTTTACCAACGTTCCTACTGACGCTGCAATCAACATTCTGAGACAGAGGCTCACTGAAAACCACGACCTCCCTTTACCTCTTCTCGATTTCCTCAATCTAGTGGAACTTTGTGTTAATTTCAACTTCTTCAAGTATCAGGACAACTGTTACAAACAATGCTTTGGGATGGCAATGGGCAGCCCGCTCAGTGCTGTGCTTGCCAACCTCTTCATGGAAAACTTGGAGACAGAGAAATTCAGCACCCTCATTCCCAACACCGTTACCTGGCTAAGATACGTTGATGATATATTGGTTTTCTATCCGATACGTCTCAATATCCAGGCCCTTCTCAACAAGATCAATGCAGTTGAACCATCAATAAAGTTTACACTTGAACTCGAAAATGATGGCAAACTTCCTTTCCTCGACGTTCTACTGTGCAGATCTCCCGACAGTGACAAACTTCTCTTCAAAGTGTATAGAAAACCTACCAACAAGGACGATCTTATACACTTTTATTCACACCAAGACACCCGCACTAAGAGAGGAGTCCTCATTGGCTTCTTCTTGAGAGCTCTTCGCATCTCCAGCCCTTGTTTTCTAGAAGAAGAATGTACTTACATAACACAAGCCTTTACACGTCTTCAGTTCCCATCTTTCTTCATCCGAGATTGCAGACTCAAGGCACAAGCTATCCTCAACAAACCGCCCATGGAACAGCCCCCTAAACAGTTCATAGTACTCCCATGTGGCGATGTTGCCACGAATACTCGCAGGGCACTTGCTATGAGTAACATCAACGTTTCCACCATAAACACATCATCTATCAAAGACCTCACTACGAAACGCAGCCCCACACCTCTAACTTCTACAGCAGGCGTCTACACTATCCCCTGTGGGTTCTGTCCCAAGAAATATGTAGGCGAGACAGGCAGAGATCTTGCAGTCCGCCTGAATGAGCATCGAAATGCCTCTAACAGAGACGATGTAAGGTACGCCTGTGTCCTCCACAGAGACTCCACGGGGCATTTGATGAACTGGAATGAGGCACAACTCGTTCTCACCGAACCAGACCTCAGACGCCGACGGTGCCTAGAAGCCTCACTAATCGCCGTCACCGACACTATAGAACGCAACACTGGAAACTACAAAATTTCAAAAAACTGGCATACATGATACTTAAGCACCACCAACCCAAAAACACAGGAGTCACATGATTTCATCGTCTACCCGTCCTCATCATAGGCAGAGGTTGTTTTGATAAGGACCTGCCTCGCATGGGCCAGTAGGCCTTCTACAGTGTTCCTCCATTCTTGTGTTCTTATGACATTCCTCAGGTCACGTGCGTCACATCTCACTCTCCGCCTATATATATAATGTCTTTCTACCTCTGTATGTTAGAAGTGATCAAGGTCCCAGGACCGAAACGTTTTCTAATAAATATGTTATAGTGTTTGCTTACGTGTCTTTCTAAACCAACTTGTCGGTATTTATTACCAAGGTTTATACCATATCTCAGTGTATACACACGGAGAGGTGTATATCACAGTGTATATACACGGAGAGGTGTATATCACAGTGTATATACACGGAGAGGTGTATATCACAGTGTATACACACGGAGAGGTGTATATCACAGTGTATACACACGGAGAGGTGTATATCACAGTGTATATACACGGAGAGGTGTATATCACAGTGTATACACACGGAGAGGTGTATATCACAGTGTATACACACGGAGAGGTGTATATCACAGTGTATATACACGGAGAGGTGTATATCACAGTGTATACACACGGAGAGGTGTATATCACAGTGTATACACACGGAGAGGTGTATATCACAGTGTATACACACGGAGAGGTGTATATCACAGTGTATACACACGGAGAGGTGTATATCACAGTGTATACACACGGAGAGGTGTATATCACAGTGTATACACACTGAGAGGTGTATATCACAGTGTATACACACGGAGAGGTGTATATCACAGTGTATACACACGGAGAGGTGTATGTCACAGTGTATACACACGGAGAGGTGTATATCACAGTGTATATTAATCATTAATTTTGGTTATAAAATTTTGAATCGTATTATAGTAGACTGTGTGGTTGACTGTGTGACTGTGTGGTTGACTGTGTGACAGTGTGGTTGACTGTGTGGTTGAGTGTGTGACTGTGTGGTTGAGTGTGTGACTGTGTGGTTGAGTGTGTGACTGTGTGGTTGAGTGTGTGACTGTGTGGTTGAGTGTGTGACTGTGTGGTTGAGTGTGTGGTTGACTGTGTGACTGTGTGGTTGACTGTGCGGTTGAGTGTGTGACTGTGTGGTTGAGTGTGTGACTGTGTGGTTGAGTGTGTGACTGTGTGGTTGAGTGTGTGACTGTGCAGTTGACTGTGTGACTGTGGTTGACTGTGTGGTTGAGTGTGTGACTGTGTGATTGACTGTGCGGTTGAGTGTGTGACTGTGCGGTTGACTGTGTGACTGTGCGGTTGAGTGTGTGACTGTGCGGTTGACTGTGTGACTGCGGTTGACTGTGTGACTGTGCGGTTGAGTGTGTGACTGTGCGGTTGAGTGTGTGACTGCGATTGACTGTGTGACTGTGTGGTTGACTGTGTGACTGTGTGGTTGAGTGTGTGACTGTGCGGTTGACTGTGTGACTGTGTGGTTGAGTGTGTGACTGTGTGGTTGAGTGTGTGACTGTGCAGTTGAGTGTGTGACTGTGCAGTTGAGTGTGTGACTGTGCGGTTGACTGTGTGACTGTGCGGTTGACTGTGTGACTGTGTGGTTGACTGTGCGGTTGAGTGTGTGACTGTGTGGTTGAGTGTGTGACTGTGTGGTTGACTGTGCGGTTGAGTGTGTGACTGTGCGGTTGAGTGTGTGACTGTGTGGTTGACTGTGTGGTTGAGTGTGTGACTGTGTGGTTGAGTGTGTGACTGTGCGGTTGACTGTGTGACTGTGCGGTTGACTGTGTGACTGTGCGGTTGACTGTGTGACTGTGTGGTTGAGTGTGTGACTGTGTGACTGTGCGGTTGAGTGTGTGACTGCGGTTGTGTGGTTGAGTGTGTGACTGTGTGGTTGACTGTGTGACTGTGCGGTTGACTGTGACTGTGCGGTTGACTGTGTGACTGTGCGGTTGACTGTGTGACTGTGTGGTTGAGTGTGTGACTGTGCGGTTGACTGTGTGACTGTGTGGTTGACTGTATGACTGTGCGGTTGACTGTGTGACTGTGTGGTTGTGTGACTGTGTGGTTGACTGTGAGGCTGTGCAGTTGACTGTGAGGCTGTGCAGTTGACTGTGCGGTTGAATGTGTGACTGTGCGGTTGACTGTGTGGTTGAGTGTGTGACTGTGCAGTTGACTGTGTGGTTGAGTGTGTGAATGTGCGGTTGACTGTGTGACTGTTCGGTTGACTGTGTGACTGTGTGGTTGAATGTGTGACTGTGTGGTTGACTGTGACTGTGCAGTTGACTGTGTGACTGCAGTTGACTGTGTGACTGTGCAGTTGAGTGTGTGACTGTGTGGTTGACTGTGAGACTGTGCGGTTGACTGTGTGACTGTGTGGTTGACTGTGTGACTGTGAGGTTGACTGTGAGACTGCGGTTGACTGTGTGACTGTGTGGTTGACTGTGTGACTGTGCGGTTGACTGAGACTGTGCGGTTGACTGTGTGACTGTGTGGTTGAGTGTGTGACTGTGTGGTTGAGTGTGTGACTGTGTGGTTGACTGTGTGACTGTGCGGTTGACTGTGTGACTGTGTGGTTGACTGTGTGACTGTGTGGTTGACTGTGTGACTGTGTGGTTGACTATGTGACTGTGTGGTTGAGTGTGTGACTGTGCAGTTGACTGTGTGACTGTGCGGTTGACTGTGTGGTTGAGTGTGTGACTGTGCAGTTGACTGTGTGACTGTGTGGTTGAGTGTGTGACTGTGCAGTTGAGTGTGTGACTGTGTGGTTGAGTGTGTGACTGTGCGGTTGAGTGTGTGACTGTGCAGTTGACTGTATGACTGTGTAACTGTGCAGTTGACTGTGTGTGTGGTTGAGTGTGTGACTGTGGTTGAGTGTGTGACTGTGCAGTTGAGTGTGTGACTGTGCGGTTGAGTGACTGTGTGGTTGACTGTGTGACTGTGTGGTTGAGTGTGTGACTGTGTGGTTGACTGTGTGACTGTGTGGTTGAGTGTGTGACTGTGCAGTTGAGTGTGTGACTGTGCGGTTGAGTGTGTGACTGTGTGGTTGACAGTGTGACTGTGTGGTTGAGTGTGTGACTGTGCAGTTGAGTGTGTGACTGTGCAGTTGAGTGTGACTGTGCGGTTGAGTGTGTGACTGTGCGGTTGTGTGACTGTGCGGTTGTGTGTGACTGTGTGGTTGAGTGTGTGACTGTGTGACTGTGCGGTTGAGTGTGTGACTGTGCGGTTGAGTGTGTGACTGTGTGGTTGACAGTGTGACTGTGTGGTTGAGTGTGTGACTGTGCAGTTGAGTGTGTGACTGTGCAGTTGAGTGTGACTGTGCGGTTGAGTGTGTGACTGTGCGGTTGTGTGACTGTGCGGTTGTGTGTGACTGTGTGGTTGAGTGTGTGACTGTGTGACTGTGCGTTTGACTGTGTGTCTGTGCGGTTGAGTGTGTGACTGTGCGGTTGACTGTGTGACTGTGCGGTTGAGTGTGTGACTGTGTGGTTGACTGTGTGACTGTGCGGTTGACTGTGTGGCTGTGTGGTTGAGTGTGTGACTGTGTCGTTGACTGAGACTGTGGCTGACTGTGTGGTTGACTGTGTGACTGTGTGGTTGACTGTGTGACTGTGTGGTTGACTGTGCGGTTGAGTGTGTGACTGTGCAGTTGACTGTGTGACTGTGTGGTTGAGTGTGTGACTGTGTGGTTGAGTGTGTGACTGTGCAGTTGAGTGTGTGACTGTGTGGTTGACTGTGTGACTGTGCGGTTGACTGTGTGACTGTGTGGTTGACTGTGCGGTTGAGTGTGTGACTGTGTGGTTGAGTGTGTGACTGTGTGGTTGACTGTGCGGTTGAGTGTGTGACTGTGCGGTTGAGTGTGTGACTGTGTGGTTGACTGTGTGGTTGAGTGTGTGACTGTGTGGTTGAGTGTGTGACTGTACGGTTGACTGTGTGACTGTGTGGTTGACTGTGTGACTGTGCGGTTGACTGTGTGACTGTGCGGTTGACTGTGTGACTGTGTGGTTGAGTGTGTGACTGTGCGGTTGAGTGTGTGACTGCGGTTGACTGTGTGGTTGAGTGTGTGACTGTGTGGTTGACTGTGTGACTGTGCGGTTGACTGTGACTGTGCGGTTGACTGTGTGGTTGACTGTGTGACTGTGCGGTTGACTGTGTGACTGTGTGGTTGAGTGTGTGACTGTGCAGTTGACTGTGTGACTGTGTGGTTGACTGTATGACTGTGCGGTTGACTGTGTGACTGTGTGGTTGACTGTGTGACTGTGTGGTTGACTGTGAGGCTGTGCAGTTGACTGTGTGGTTGACTGTGTGACTGTGTGACTGTGCGGTTGAATGTGTGACTGTGCGGTTGACTGTGTGGTTGAGTGTGTGACTGTGCGGTTGACTGTGTGGTTGAGTGTGTGAATGTGCGGTTGACTGTGTGACTGTGCGGTTGACTGTGTGACTGCAGTTGACTGTGTGACTGCGGTTGACTGTGTGACTGTGTGGTTGAATGTGTGACTGTGTGGTTGACTGTGACTGTGCGGTTGACTGTGTGACTGTGTGACTGTGCAGTTGAGTGTGTGACTGTGTGGTTGACTGTGAGACTGTGCGGTTGACTGTGTGACTGTGTGGTTGACTGTGTGACTGTGAGGTTGACTGTGAGACTGCGGTTGACTGTGTGACTGTGTGGTTGACTGTGTGACTGTGTGGTTGACTGTGTGACTGTGCGGTTGACTGAGACTGTGCGGTTGACTGTGTGACTGTGCGGTTGACTGTGTGACTGTGCGGTTGACTGTGTGACTGTGTGATTGAGTGTGTGACTGTGTGGTTGAGTGTGTGACTGTGCGGTTGACTGTGTGACTGTGCAGTTGACTGTGTGACTGTGTGGTTGACTGTGTGACTGTGTGGTTGAGTGTGTGACTGTGCAGTTGACTGTGTGACTGTGCGGTTGACTGTGTGACTGTGCGGTTGACTGTGTGACTGTGCAGTTGAGTGTGTGACTGTGCGGTTGAGTGTGTGACTGTGCAGTTGAGTGTGTGACTGTGCAGTTGAGTGTGTGACTGTGCAGTTGAGTGTGTGACTGTGCGGTTGACTGTGTGACTGTGTAACTGTGCAGTTGACTGTGTGTGTGGTTGAGTGTGTGACTGTGGTTGAGTGTGTGACTGTGCAGTTGAGTGTGTGACTGTGCGGTTGAGTGTTTGACTGTGTGGTTGACTGTGTGACTGTGTGGTTGAGTGTGTGACTGTGTGGTTGACTGTGTGACTGTGTGGTTGAGTGTGTGACTGTGCAGTTGAGTGTGTGACTGTGCGGTTGAGTGTGTGACTGTGTGGTTGACAGTGTGACTGTGTGGTTGAGTGTGTGACTGTGCAGTTGAGTGTGTGACTGTGCAGTTGAGTGTGACTGTGCGGTTGAGTGTGTGACTGTGCGGTTGTGTGACTGTGCGGTTGTGTGTGACTGTGTGGTTGAGTGTGTGACTGTGTGACTGTGCGGTTGAGTGTGTGACTGTGCGGTTGAGTGTGTGACTGTGTGGTTGACAGTGTGACTGTGTGGTTGAGTGTGTGACTGTGCAGTTGAGTGTGTGACTGTGCAGTTGAGTGTGACTGTGCGGTTGAGTGTGTGACTGTGCGGTTGTGTGACTGTGCGGTTGTGTGTGACTGTGTGGTTGAGTGTGTGACTGTGTGACTGTGCAGTTGACTGTGTGACTGTGCGGTTGAGTGTGTGACTGTGCGGTTGACTGTGTGACTGTGCGGTTGAGTGTGTGACTGTGCAGTTGAGTGTGTGACTGTGCGGTTGAGTGTTTGACTGCGGTTGAGTGTGTGACTGTGCGGTTGAGTGTGTGACTGTGCGGTTGAGTGTGTGACTGTGTGACTGTGTGGTTGACTGTGTGACTGTGCGGTTGACTGTGTGACTGTGCGGTTGAGTGTGTGACTGTGCGGTTGACTGTGTGACTGTGCGGTTGACTGTGTGGTTGAGTGTTTGACTGTGTGACTGTGCAGTTGAGTGTGTGACTGTGTGGTTGAGTGTGTGACTGTGTGGTTGAGTGTGTGACTGTGTAGTTGAGTGTGTGACTGTGCGGTTGAGTGTGTGACTGTGCGGTTGAGTGTGTGACTGTGTGTTTGAGTGTGTGGCTGTGCTGTTGAGTGTGTGGCTGTGCGGTTGAGTGTGTGACTGTGCGGTTGAGTGTGTGACTGTGCGGTTGAGTGTGTGACTGTGCGGTTGAGTGTGTGACTGTGCGGTTGACTGTGTGACTGTGCGGTTAAGTGTGTGACTGTGCGGTTGAGTGTGTGACTGTGCGGTTGAGTGTGACTGTGCGGTTGAGTGTGACTGTGCGGTTGAGTGTGACTGTGCGGTTGAGTGTGACTGTGCGGTTGAGTGTGTGACTGTGCGGTTGACTGTGTGACTGTGCGGTTGAGTGTGTGACTGTGCGGTTGACTAACTGCACTCACCTAATTGTGGTTGCACGGGTCGAGACTCGGCTCCTGGCCCCGCCTCTTCACTGAATGCTACTAGGTTCTCTCCCTGCTCCATGAGCTTTATCATACCTCATCTTAAAGCTATGTATGGTTCCTGCCAGCACTACGTCACTTTCTAGGCTATTCCACTGCCTCACAAATCTATGACTGAAGAAATACTTCCTAACATCCCTTTGAATCATCTGAGTCTTCAACTTACAATTGTGACCTCTTGTTTCTGTGTCCCATCTCTGGAACATCCTGTCTCTGTCCACCCTGTCTATTTCACGCAGTATTTTGTACGTCGTTATCATGTCTCCCCTAACCATCCTGTCCTCCAGTGTCGTCAGGCCAATTTCCCTCAACCTTTCTTCATAGGACATTTCCCTGAGTTCCGGAACTAACCTTGTTGCAAACCTTTGCACTTTCTGTAATTTCTTGATGTGCTTAACCAGGTGTGGGTTCCAAACTGGTGCTGCATACTCCAGTATGGGCCTGACATACACGGTGTACAGTGTCTTGAACGATTCCTTACTAAGGTATCGGAATGCTGTTCTCAGGTTTGCCAGGCGCCCATATGCTGCAGCAGTTATCTGGTTGATGTGTGCTTCCGGAGACATGCTCGGTGTTATACTCACCCCAAGATCTTTCTCCTTGAGTGAGTTTTGCAGTCCTTGGCCACCTAGCCTATACTCTGTCTGCGGTCTTCTTTGCCCTTCCCCAATCTTCATGACTTTGCATTTGGCGGGGATAAATTCGAGAAGCCAGTTGCTGGACCAGGTGTCCAGCCTGTCCAGGTCTCTTTGTAGTCTTGTCTGATCCTCATCTGATTTAATTCTCCTCATTAACTTCACATCATCTGCGAACAGGGACACTTCTGAGTCTATCCCTTCCATCATGTCATTCACATATACTAAAAATAGCAGTGTGTAGCGGACTGTGTAGTGGACTGTGTAGCGGACTGACTGTGTAGTGGACTGTGTAGCGGACTGACTGTGTAGTGGACTGTGTAGCGGACTTACTGTGAAGCGGACTGTGTAGCGGACTGACTGTGAAGGGGACTGTGTAGCGGATTGTGTAGCGGACTGACTGTGTAGCGGACTGACTGTGTAGCGGACTGACTGTGTAGCGGACTGTGTAGCGGACTGACTGTGAAGCGGACTGTGTAGCGGATTGTGTAGCGGACTGTGTAGCGGACTGACTGTGTAGCGGACTGACTGTGTAGCGGACTGTGTAGCGGACTGACTGTGTAGCGGACTGTGTAGCGGACTGTGTAGCAGACTGACAGTGTAGCGGACTGTGTAGCGGACTGTGTAGCGGACTGTGGCGGACTGACTGTGTAGCGGACTGTAGCGGACTGACTGTGTAGCGGACTGTGTAGCGGACTGTGTAGCGGATTGTGTAGCGGACTGTGTAGCAGACTGACTGTATAGCTGTGTAGCGGACTGTGTAGCGGACTGACTTTGTAGCGGACTGTGTAGCGGACTGACTGTGTAGCGGACTGTGTAGCGGATTGTGTAGCGGACTGTGTAGCAGACTGACTTTGTAGCGGACTGACTGTGTAGCGGATTGTGTAGCGGACTGTGTAGCGGACTGACTTTGTAGTGGACTGACTGTGTAGCGGATTGTGTAGCGGACTGTGTGTAGCGGATTGTGTAGCGGATTGCGTAGCGGACTGTGTAGCGGACTGTGTAGCGGATTGTGTAGCGGACTGACTGTGTAGCGGATTGTGTAGCGGACTGACTGTGTAGCGGACTGTGTAACGGACTGACTGTGTAGCAGACTGTGTAGCGGACTGTATAGCTGACTGTGTAGCTGTGTAACGGACTGTGTAGCAGACTGACTGTGTAGCGGACTGACTGTGTAGTGGACTGTGTAGCGGACTGTGTAGCGGACTGACTGTGTAGCGGATTGACTGTGTAGCTGACTGTGTAGTGGACTGACTGTGTAGCGGACTGTGTAGCGGATTGTGTAGCGGACTGTGTAGCTGACTGTGTAGCGGACTGTGTAGCGGACTGTGTAGCGGACTGACTGTGTAGCGGACTGACTGTGTAGCGGACTGTGTAGCAGATTGTGTAGCGGACTGACTGTGTAGCGGACTGTGTAGCGGACTGTGTAGCTGACTGTGTAGCGGACTGACTGTGTAGCGGACTGTGTAACGGACTGTGTAGCGGACTGACTGTGTAGCGGACTGTGTAGCGGACTGTGTAGCGGACTGTGTAGCGGACTGTGTAGCGGATTGTGTAGCAGACTGACTGTGTAGCGGACTGTGTAGCTGACTGTGTAGCGGACTGTGTAGTGGATTGTGTAGCTGACTGTGTAGCGGACTGACTGTGTAGCAGACTGTGTAGCGGACTGACTGTATAGCTGACTGTGTAGCAGACTGACTGTGTAGTGTACTGACTGTGTAGCGTACTGTGTAGCGGACTGTGTAGCGGACTGTGTAGCGGATTGTGTAGTGGACTGTGTAGCGGACTGTGTAGTGGACTGACTGTGTAGTGGACTGTGTAGCGGACTGACTGTATAGCTGACTGTGTAGCAGACTGACTGTGTAGTGTACTGACTGTGTAGCGTACTGTGTAGTGGAATGTGTAGTGGAATGTGTAGTGGAATGTGTAGTGGAATGTGTAGTGGAATGTGTAGTGGAATGTGTAGTGGAATGTGTAGTGGAATGTGTAGTGGAATGTGTAGTGGACTGTGTAGCGGAATGTGTAGCGGACTGACTGTGTAGCGGACTGTGTAGCAGATTGTGTAGCGGACTGACTGTGTAGCGGACTGTGTAGCGGATTGTGTAGCTGTGTAGCGGACTGACTGTGTAGCGGACTGTGTAGCGGACTGTGTAGCGGATTGTGTAGCGGACTGTGTAGCTGACTGTGTAGCGGACTGACTGTGTAGCAGACTGACTGTATAGCTGTGTAACGGACTGACTGTGTAGCGGACTGTGTAGTGGACTGACTGTATAGCTGACTGTGTAGCTGACTGTGTAACGGACTGACTGTGTAGCGGATTGTGTAGCAGACTGACTGTGTAACGGACTGACTGTGTAGCGGACTGTGTAGCAGATTGTGTAGTGGACTGTGTAGCGGACTGTGTAGTGGACTGACTGTGTAGCGGATTGTGTAGCGGACTGTGTAGCGGATTGTGTAGCGGACTGTGTAGCGGACTGTGTAGCGGACTGTGTAGCGGAATGTGTAGCGGACTGACTGTATAGCTGACTGTGTAGCGGACTGTGTAGCAGACTGTGTAGCGGATTGTGTAGCGGACTGACTGTGTAGCGGACTGACTTTGTAGCGGACTGTGTAGCGGAATGACTTTGTAGCGGACTGACTGTGTAGCGGACTGTGTAGCGGACTGTGTAGCGGATTGTGTAGCGGACTGTGTAGCGGACTGTGTAGCGGACTGTGTAACGGACTGACTTTGTAGCAGACTGTGTAGCGGACTGACTGTATAGCTGACTGTGTAGCTGACTGTGTAACGGACTGACTTTGTAGCGGACTGACTGTGTAGCGGACTGTGTGGCTGACTGACTATGTAGCTGACTGTGTGACTGACTGACTGGCTGGCTGTGTGGCTCACTGTGTGGCTGACAGACTATGTGGCTGACTGAATGACTATGTGGGTGACAGTAAGGCTGACTGGCTGTGTGGCTGACTGTATAGCTGTGTGGCTGACTGTATAGCTGTGTTCCTGACTGTGTGGCTGACTGAATGACTGACTGTGTGGCTGACTGGCTGTGTGGTTGACTGAATGACTGTGTAGCAGACTGACTGGCTGACGTCAAGCAGCAGTCTGTTGACGTCAGCAACATACGTCAGCAGCAGCTGTTAGTAAGTGTACAACACTCTTCCTCCCCTACCCCCTATCTGGTACCCTTACCCTGTACCCAGTACCCCTACCCTGTACCCAGTACCCAGTAGCCCAACCCTGAACCCAGTAGCCGTACCCTGAACCCTGTAGCCCTACCCCTGCCCAGAACCCTGTACCCCAACCCCAGCAATGAACCCTGTAGCCCTACCCCTGCCCAGAACCCGGTACCCAACCCCAGCCATGAGCCCTGTAGCCCTACCCCTGCCCAGAACCCTGTATCCCAACCCCAGCCATGAGCCCTGTCATGTACCCCCACCCCTACCCTGAACCCAGTACCCCTACAACGAAACCTGTACCCCTACAATGAACCCTGTACCCCCTACCCTTCACCCTGTACCCCTACCCTGTACCCAGTACCCCCTACCCCTGTGCCCAGTACCTCTAAATGAAGGGTATTCCGGGGATCAACGCCCCTGATCCACCAGGCCTCCTGGTGGGTCAGGGGTCTGATCAACCAGGCTGTTACTGCTGGCTGCACGTAAACCAACATACAAACCACAGCCCGGTTGATCAGCTACTAAGTATCTGTCCAGCTCCGTCTTGAAGGCAGCCAGGGGTCTATTGGTAATTCACCTTATGCCTGGTTACCTGGAGGTTATTCCGGGGATTAACGCCCCCGCGGTCCGGTCCATGACCAGGCCTCCCGATGGATCAGGGCCTGACCAGGGCCTGGTGGGAGGCTGTTGAACAGTCTTGGGCCCCTGACACTTATTGTTTTCTCTTATTACAACCCTACCCTGCACCCCTTACCCTGAACTCTACCCCTACCCTGAACTCTGCACCTCTACCCTGAACCCTGTACCCAATGCCCTCTATCCCTACAATGTACCCAGTACCCTCTATCCCCTACCTTGTATCACCTACCCTGAACCACCTACCCTATATCACCTACCCTGAACCACCTACCCTCGACCGTCAACCCCCTACACTATACTCTGCTAACCAGTGTAAGACCAATGTTGTTGTACCACCACTTAATGCAGCAGCACCACCACCATAACGATTTGTTGCACTAGCACCACTTGTTGCACCAGCACCACTTGTTGCACCAGCACCACTTGTACCAGCACCACTTGTTGCACCAGCACCACTTGTACCAGCACCACTTGTTGCACCAGCACCACTTGTACCAGCACCACTTGTTGCACCAGCACTTGTACCAGCACCACTTGTTGCACCACCACTACTTGTTGCACCACCACTACTTGTTGCACCACCCGTACCTCTGGAGAAATGTTTGCCCCAGCCCCCGGTGGGGCAATGACCCTCTTCATAAAGGGAGCTGCAGCCCCTATTCTGGAGACGTCTTCCCTCTTTACGAGAGACTACTAGACTGTACACCCGCGTGTTAGTTTGGCGATGGTTCTGTTCCCCAAGACTGGGAAAAATATTGAGATAATATGTCTGTAGTCTGATAATGTATTTAGTTGCCTCGTAAACCTCAAGACTGTTCTGGGTTATCCCAGGTTCTCTACACATATGCTGCTATGTATGATAATTCTATGTAACTGTATTTGTGTATACCTGAATAAACTTACTTACTCTCTCAAAAAAACCATACCCCCGGCCGGGATTGAACCCGCGGTCATAGAGTCTCAAAACTCCAGCCCGTCGCGTTAGCCACTAGACCAGCTAGCCACAATAAGATTCATCCAACTAGGTATATTACTACACCATAGGAAAGTTAGCACAGGCACCTCTGTGACCACAAATGCAAGTTTTTACAGACGAATCTCCAGCTAGCGTGGCCGTGACGAACTCTCTGTAGACTCTGGGTCGGCGCCGACATCTGTAGAATCCGGGTCGGCGCCGACATCTGTAGAAATATTTACCTGGTCATTTTAATAGGAGCCAGTGACGTATTGATGTCAAGAGACCGATATCGTCGGCTTGACTACGTAGTGACATCGTGAAGTCTTCACTTCGGTCATCTACTGGGCAGACGTCACAGCCTGACGACTATCACTCAGGTAATAGTAGGTAATTATTCACAGCAGGAAGAATGTCTGGTTACTGCACAAAGTTATCTCTTGCACAGTCTTTTCTGGAGATTGTCAGTACACGACTCAGGTTTGGTATACACGAAATAACGTCCACGAATGTTTCTACTGGTTTCACCACAGTGTGGCCGGGCCATGGCCAGGCCGGAGACTCACGAAGCAGTTCGACATCTTTACTGGTCGAGTTTGAACCTCAGTCTGTCTCTGGAGTCATCCGTACCTCCATTACTGGAAGGTTTCTACAAGCGTCGAGTCTACAGATGTTGGCACCTACCTGGAGTCTACAGATGTCGGCACCTACCTGGAGTCTACAGATGTCGGCACCTACCTGGAGTCTACAGATGTTGGCACCTACCTGGAGTCTACAGATGTTGGCACCTACCTGGAGTCTACAGATGTCGGCACCTACCTGGAGTCTACAGATGTCGGCACCTACCTGGAGTCTACAGATGTTGGCACCTACCTGGAGTCTACAGATGTTGGCACCTACCTGGAGTCTACAGATGTTGGCACCTACCTGGAGTCTACAGATGTTGGCACCTACCTGGAGTCTACAGATGTTGGCACCTACCTGGAGTCTACAGATGTCGGCACCTACCTGGAGCCACAGATGTTGGCACCTACCTGGAGTCTACAGATGTTGGCACCTACCTGGAGTCTACAGATGTTGGCACCTACCTGGAGTCTACAGATGTTGGCACCTACCTGGAGTCTACAGATGTCGGCACCTACCTGGAGCCACAGATGTTGGCACCTACCTGGAGTCTACAGATGTTGGCACCTACCTGGAGTCTACAGATGTTGGCACCTACCTGGAGTCTACAGATGTTGGCACCTACCTGGAGTCTACAGATGTTGGCACCTACCTGGAGTCTACAGATGTTGGCACCTACCTGGAGTCTACAGATGTCGGCACCTACCTGGAGCCACAGATGTCGGCACCTACCTAGAGTCTACAGATGTTGGCACCTACCTGGAGTCTACAGATGTTAGCACCTACCTGGAGTCTACAGATGTTGGCACCTACCTGGAGTCTACAGATGTTGGCACCTACCTGGAGTCTACAGATGTTGGCACCTACCTGGAGTCTACAGATGTTGGCACCTACCTGGAGTCTACAGATGTTGGCACCTACCTGGAGTCTACAGATGTTGGCACCTACCTGGAGTCTACAGATGTTGGCACCTACCTGGAGTCTACAGATGTTGGCACCTACCTGGAGTCTACAGATGTTGGCACCTACCTGGAGTCTACAGATGTTGGCACCTACCTGGAGTCTACAGATGTTGGCACCTACCTGGAGTCTACAGATGTTGGCACCTACCTGGAGTCTACAGATGTTGGCACCTACCTGGAGTCTACAGATGTTGGCAGCTACCTAGAGTCTACAGATGTTGGCACCTACCTGGAGTCTACAGATGTTGGCACCTACCTGGAGTCTACAGATGTTGGCACCTACCTGGAGTCTACAGATGTTGGCACCTACCTGGAGCCTACAGATGTTGGCACCTACCTGGAGTCTACAGATGTTGGCACCTACCTGGAGTCTACAGATGTTGGCAGCTACCTAGAGTCTACAGATGTTGGCACCTACCTGGAGTCTACAGATGTTGGCACCTACCTGGAGTCTACAGATGTTGGCACCTACCTAGAGTCTACAGATGTTGGCACCTACCTGGAGCCTACAGATGTTGGCACCTACCTGGAGTCTACAGATGTTGGCACCTACCTGGAGTCTACAGATGTTGGCACCTACCTGGAGTCTACAGATGTTGGCACCTACCTGGAGTCTACAGATGTCGGCACCTACCTGGAGTCTACAGATGTCGACACCTACCTGGAGTCTACAGATGTCGACACCTACCTGGAGTCTACAGATGTCGACACCTACCTGGAGTCTACAGATGTCGGCACCTACCTGGAGTCTACAGATGTTGGCACCTACCTGGAGTCTACAGATGTTGGCACCTACCTGGAGTCTACAGATGTTGGCACCTACCTGGAGTCTACAGATGTTGACACCTACCTGGAGTCTACAGATGTTGACACCTACCTGGAGTCTACAGATGTTGGCACCTACCTGGAGTCTACAGATGTTGGCACCTACCTGGAGCCACAGATGTTGGCACCTACCTAGAGTCTACAGATGTTGGCACCTACCTGGAGTCTACAGATGTTGGCACCTACCTGGAGTCTACAGATGTTGGCACCTACCTGGAGTCTACAGATGTTGGCACCTACCTGGAGTCTACAGATGTTGGCACCTACCTGGAGTCTACAGATGTTGGCACCTACCTGGAGTCTACAGATGTTGGCACCTACCTGGAGTCTACAGATGTTGGCACCTACCTGGAGTCTACAGATGTTGGCACCTACCTGGAGTCTACAGATGTTGGCACCTACCTGGAGTCTACAGATGTTGGCACCTACCTGGAGTCTACAGATGTTGGCACCTACCTGGAGTCTACAGATGTTGGCACCTACCTGGAGTCTACAGATGTTGGCACCTACCTGGAGTCTACAGATGTTGGCACCTACCTGGAGTCTACAGATGTTAGCACCTACCTAGAATCTACAGATGTCGGCACCGACATCTGTAGACTCTAGGTCTACACACTGTGGTGAAACCAGTAGAAACATTCGTGGACGTTATTTCGTGTATGCCAAACCTGAGTCGTGTACTGACAATCTCCAGAAAAGACTGTGCAAGAGATAACTTTGTGCAGTAGCCAGACATTCTTCCTGCTGTGAATAATTACCTACTATTACCTGAGTGATAGTCGTCAGGCTGTGACGTCTGCCCAGTAGATGACCGAAGTGAAGACTTCAGGATGTCACTACGTAGTCAAGCCGACGATATCGGTCTCTTGACATCAATACGTCACTGGCTCCTATTAAAATGACCAGGTAAATATTTGACACCCACCTATTTAGTACTCATGGGCCAGACGAGCCTGGCCCATGGCCGGGTTCAGAGAGTAGACAAACTCTCGAAACTCTTCAAAGGTATATCAAAGGTAGGGTCGATGTTAGGTGAGAAGGACTAATCATCAGAGGCCGTGAGGGAAGGGCCAAGCCTAAACACAGGTAAAGACCATCCATGACTAACATTAGTTGCACTTGTGTCCTTTTACTTTACAAGTGATATACCTGACATACTGAAACTATGTCAGCAGGTAAGTGTTAACCCTGGTTATAATCACCTGCTTACAGCCATGGTGGGGCTCTAGACACCAAAAGGTCGAAGGGAACTCCAGGAGAAGCTGCAGGTGTTCTGAGTTGTCATCTCAAAGGAGACTATAATCCACATAGTGAATAACAAAAAGGCACAATACCCTGACTGGAGCAATATACAATGGTACCCAAAGTTTCGTACAGCTCCCAACTCGAACAATTACGTAAGTGTATTTTGTAAGTGCTTTTGTAAGTGTATTTTTGGGGGATCTGAAATAGACTAATCTAATTTAAATTATTCGTTTGGTATCGGCACTCGAAGAGCCTTCTGGAACAAATTAAGTTCGTAACTCGAGGTACCACTGTACTTTGTAAATGGTCCAAGTTGGACCGGAACGTCGTGGTCAGTTCCTCTCTCCTGTGTGCCGGTTATTGTGTATACTTCACTTGCTCCTTTTTTTATTCTAATTAATGTAATCTTCTTACCCAAAATCCCTCATATTACCACCACCACTACCACTTGTTGCACCATCACTACCACTTGTTGCACCACTACCACTTGTTGCACTACCATCGTGTGTTGCACCCCTACCTCTTTTTGCACCACCACATGTTGCACCATCACTACCACTTGTTGCACCACCACCACAACTTGTTGCATCACCACTACATGTTGCACCACCACCACCACTTGTTGCACCACCCCTACCACTTGTTGCACCACCACCACTTGTTGCACCACCACTACCACTTGTTGTACCACTACTGTGACCTCACAGAGAGGCCACAGTAACTATTTTGTATATATTGTCTTACATACAGTGCCTGCACTCTGAAGGAGGGGTGTTAATGTTGCAGTTTAAAAACTGTAGTGTAAAGCATCCTTCTGGCAAGACAGTGATGGAGTGAATGATGGTGAAAGTTTTTCTTTTTTGGGCCACCCTGCCTTGGTGGGAATCGGCCAGTGTGATGATAATAATAATAATAATAATATGATACTGCTAAAGCTTTCATCAATATATAAAACAAAAATTTCACGTTTAATATTATTATTAGACTTATTATCTTATGTATGTAGGGATGACGTAACAACTACACCTCTCATTGTGCTCGCTGGTGAAGAGTTTTGATTGGCTGCCAGCACTTGCAAACTACCTGCCCGCTTGTTAAGTAGTTTGAGCCAGGCGCTAGCTAGTACAGTGGACCCTCACCTAACGATATTAATTGGTACCTGAGAACGAATATCGTTAGGCAAGTTTTTTAGCATTAGCTGAGGCAAAATGTTAGCGTTAAAATGTATCGTTAGGCGAATTTAACGTTATGCGATGCGTTCGTTAGGCGAGGGTCCACTGTACAAGTAACCTAACATTTAGAGCTGCTGGGCCTAGCTTTCTCTAGCTGTTACTCTGGGAGACTGTTATTCTCCTCAGCTCAAGTCATTTAGATAGTTTCTCCGATGGTGAGTGGGACATACACCTCGTAACTCTGTGCAACTCTTTTCACAGACCATTATTTAGACAATTATATTTGACGTTTCCAGAGGTTGTGTGTCATGGAGACACTATATCTCTGGTCCCGAGTTCATCTCTTGACCTACATTGTTCTGGCATCTACACACTGTTGTAGTCAGGGATTTGGCAATGCTGAACACTGTCTCACTCGTAAGGGGGTTTTATGCATTTTGTGTAGGATCTATTGAAGTCTACTGTTAGAGTCGTCTTTGTCTCCTTGTTCCTTGCCCGATGCTGTGCTACTCTGCTGCTTCGAACATTACTTCTGTTTGGCAAATGGTTCATCATACTGGTCAAACCAGCCGTTTGCCTCCATGCTCCAGAAGTTAACTTATTTAGGGACTTGCTGTCAGTGTCATTCTAAGTCTGAATCATACTGAGTATTACCAAGCACACGCATATACACATACATGCTTACTTATATATCTCATATATTAATGAGTGAAACTCGTAGCAATGTACACCTACCATCCAACTTACGACCTGCTTGACTTACGACCACTCGACTTACGACCGTGTGTTTTATGCCAAATTTCTGGGAAATAAACCAGTATTTGTGTTGTACACAGTGTTTATCTTAAACCTTACAGTATAAAATACAGTACTAACAACATAAAAAGTAAAGTAAAACATGAAATACCAAAATAAAACAATAAAGTCATTACAAAAATTTGTTGATATTCAGCAGTAAAGTTCGACTTACGACCATTTCGACTTACGACCGGTTTCTCGGAACCGAACCCAGTCGTAAGTCGGGTGGTAGGTGTATTTGATGGTACACATGTAATAAGAGCATTCAAGTGTACATTTTATCTAAAGTGCCTATAGCACCATTTGTAGCCTACAGCACAATTTTGTAAGTACAGAATAAGTACGTAGTAGACCATTATATTATACGGATTTATTTACCATGTTTTGGCAAATAAATCTGTAATGTAATGTGTTATACAACACTTCATAAAATTTACATGGTTCCGTTTGCAGGTGGGAAAAAAAATTGGAGCGTTGCCCACAGGATATTTCCCCAGCTCAGGCTGCCGCCTGGCTGTGGATCAGACCATTGTCTCAGGGCAGGGAAGACCTACCGTCATCCCCTGCCACCCCCGTCTCAACCTTCAGTGCATACAAGTATAATACGATTTTCTCCTAGGAGATAGCTGCGTTTGTGAATTGTGTTTGATGCATTGCCATATCTTTCATCTGCCAAGCAATCATGGCACCCAGTAGGCATACAAGTGTTGCTGAAAGTGGTAATAAAGGTTAAAGTGCTTAAGTCTTGGAGTTACTACAAAAACAATCGAGATATCAGTCAAATTTAAATTGTTCACTGTTGGCCCCATAATATTACGGCTTTGAAGCAAATGTCAGTCCCATAATACTATGCCAAAATTCTAGAGGCTTCAAATCTGGCAAGAGGAAGCTGGTAGGCCTACATGTGAGAGAATGGGTCTGCATGCTCAGTGTGCGCAATATAAAAAAAAAATTGGGGAGGCCACAGTGCACTGTGGGAGTGCCAATTCAGTATGCCATGTTCACCATGCCTTGCAGTAATGAATACCTCACTCCCCAGTGAATTGGGACTCTTCTCTTCCCAAGTGATAGTTCTAACACAGAAGGAAGTGTCAGTAAAGCTGAATTTCACGATTTTGAGGAGTTTGACCAAAAGCAATGCCCAGGCTACCGGAAATAGTGCTGAAAACCCAGACGACCCTCAACCTTCCACCTCTGGTGCTGGGTCATCTTGTTTACATTCAGTTGTGCCACGGTGAAAGAGGAAATTCATATTTTCCTATGTCCAGGACTCAGATGTGAGCAGTGATGATAGTGATACTGATTGTGATTTCCAAGGTCTTGATTACAATTCCAGCAGCAATAGTGAAGAGGAATATTCTCCAGTGAAGTGTCAATTTATATGACGCTACATGCGTTCTGTTAGTGTGCCATATGCTATTCCAAGGGGAAGGAGTACATCCCGTGGCCCAACACCAGGAACATACAGTGAAAATGACGATGATATTGTTACAATTGTGATGGATAATATATGTACGGCAGCAGGTGGTGGTGGTGCCATGCATCATGCGGCACCAGCAACACCCCAGGCTAGGTGCCACGCCACTGATTCACCACATCCACAACAAAGGCCATCCTCAACCACCCACACACAACAACAACCTGCACAACCACAACAACCTGTCATATCCAGTACCCACCAGCAGACTGCATCTGGGACTGGCAGCAAGGTGCCAATTTTGATCCCAATCCGTATCACTTTGATGAAACTCCAAGTGGAATATGGCCATCTTGTACACTTGGGAACAATGCCATTGAACACAGAGACACTCGTCTTATGTGTGAGGAGTGTAAAACACCACTGTGCGTAACACCATGGTTCAAAGACTTCCATAACCTGCAGCAGTTTTAGGAATAAGTAAGTTTATTCTGGTATACACAAATACAGTTACATAGATTAACATACATAGCAGCAGATGTGTAGAGAACCTGGGATAACACAAAAACAAAGTCAGTGACTTATTTTCATTGACGAACATGTCCAGTAACAGTGTGTGTGTGTATGTGTGTGTGTGTGTGTGTGTGTGTGTGTGTGTGTGTGTGTGTGTGTGTGTGTGTGTGTGTGTGTGTGTGTGTGTGTGTGTGTGTGTGTGTGTATTATTTTTATTATTAACACACTGGCCGATTCCCACCAAGGTAGGGTGGCCCGAAAAAGAAAAACTTTCACCATCATTCACTCCATCACTGTCTTGCCAGAAGGGTGCTTTACACTACAGTTTTTAAACTGCAACATTAACACCCCTCCTTCAGAGTGCATGCACTGTACTTCCCATCTCCAGGACTCGAGTCCGGCCTGCCGGTTTCCCTGAATCCCTTCATAAATGTTACTTTGCTCACACTCCAACAGCACGTCAAGTATTAAAAACCATTTGTCTCCATTCACTCCTATCAAACATGCTCACACATGCCTGCTGGAAGTCCAAGCCCCTCACACACAAAACCTCCTTTACCCCCTCCCTCCAACCTTTCCTAGGCCGACCCCTACCCCGCCTTCCTTCCACTACAGACTGATACACTCTTGAAGTCATTCTGTTTCGCTCCATTCTCTCTACATGTCCGAACCACCTCAACAACCCTTCCTCAGCCCTCTGCACAACAGTTTTGGCAATCCCGCACCTCCTCCTAACTTCCAAACTACGAATTCTCTGCATTATATTCACACCACACATTCCCCTCAGACGTGACATCTCCACTGCCTCCAGCCTTCTCCTCGCTGCAACATTCATCACCCATGCTTCACACCCATATAAGAGCATTGGTAAAACTATACTCTCATACATTCCCCTCTTTGCCTCCAAGGACAAAGTTCTATGTCTCCACAGACTCCTAAGTGCACCGCTCACCCTTTTCCCCTCTTTCCTGTATTCACTTTTAATTTTCTTCTTTTACATACCCTACCAAATTCATCCACCAACCTCTGCAACTTCTCTTCAGAATCTCCCAAGAGCACAGTGTCATCAGCAAAGAGCAACTGTGACAACTCCCACTTTATGTGTGATTCTTTATCTTTTAACTCCACGCCTCTTGCCAAGACCCTCGCATTTACTCTCTAATAACCCCATTATTATTTATTTTTTTTATTATCACACCGGCCGATTCCCACCAAGGCAGGGTGGCCCGAAAAAGAAAAACTTTCACCATCATTCACTCCATCACTGTCTTGCCAGAAGGGTGCTTTACACTACAGTTTTTAAACTGCAACATTAACACCCCTCCTTCAGAGTGCAGGCACTGTACTTCCCATCTCCAGGACTCAAGTCCGGCCTGCCGGTTTCCCTGAATCCCTTCATAAATGTTACTTTGCTCACACTCCAACAGCACGTCAAGTATTAAAAACCATTTGTCTCCATTCACTCCTATCAAACACGCTCACGCATGCCTGCTGGAAGTCCAAGCCCCTCGCACACAAAACCTCCTTTACCCCCTCCCTCCAACCCTTCCTAGGCCGACCCCTACCCCGCCTTCCTTCCACTACAGACTGATACACTCTTGAAGTCATTCTGTTTCGCTCCATTCTCTCTACATGTCCGAACCACCTCAACAACCCTTCCTCAGCCCTCTGGACAACAGTTTTGGTAATCCCGCACCTCCTCCTAACTTCCAAACTACGAATTCTCTGCATTATATTCACACCACACATTGCCCTCAGACATGACATCTCCACTGCCTCCAGCCTTCTCCTCGCTGCAACATTCATCACCCACGCTTCACACCCATATAAGAGCGTTGGTAAAACTATACTCTCATACATTCCCCTCTTTGCCTCCAAGGACAAAGTTCTTTGTCTCCACAGACTCCTAAGTGCACCACTCACTCTTTTTCCCTCATCAATTCTATGATTCACCTCATCTTTCATAGACCCATCCGCTGACACGTCCACTCCCAAATATCTGAATACGTTCACCTCCTCCATACTCTCTCCCTCCAATCTGATATTCAATCTTTCATCACCTAATCTTTTTGTTATCCTCATAACCTTACTCTTTCCTGTATTCACCTTTAATTTTCTTCTTTTGCACACCCTACCAAATTCATCCACCAATCTCTGCAACTTCTCTTCAGAATCTCCCAAGAGCACAGTGTCATCAGCAAAGAGCAGCTGTGACAACTCCCACTTTGTGTGTGATTCTTTATCTTTTAACTCCACGCCTCTTGCCAAGACCCTCGCATTTACTTCTCTTACAACCCCATCTATAAATATATTAAACAACCACGGTGACATCACACATCCTTGTCTAAGGCCTACTTTTACTGGGAAAAAATTCCCCTCTTTCCTACATACTCTAACTTGAGCCTCACTATCCTCGTAAAAACTCTTCACTGCTTTCAGTAACCTACCTCCTACACCATACACTTGCAACATCTGCCACATTGCCCCCCTATCCACCCTGTCATACGCCTTTTCCAAATCCATAAATGCCACAAAGACCTCTTTAGCCTTATCTAAATACTGTTCACTTATATGTTTCACTGTAAACACCTGGTCCACACACCCCCTACCTTTCCTAAAGCCTCCTTGTTCATCTGCTATCCTATTCTCCGTCTTACTCTTAATTCTTTCAATTATAACTCTACCATACACTTTACCAGGTACACTCAACAGACTTATCCCCCTATAATTTTTGCACTCTCTTTTATCCCCTTTGCCTTTATACAAAGGAACTATGCATGCTCTCTGCCAATCCCTAGGTACCTTACCCTCTTCCATACATTTATTAAATAATTGCACCAACCACTCCAAAACTATATCCCCACCTGCTTTTAACATTTCTATCTTTATCCCATCAATCCCGGCTGCCTTACCCCCTTTCATTTTACCTACTGCCTCACGAACTTCCCCCACACTCACAACTGACTCTTCCTCACTCCTACAAGATGTTATTCCTCCTTGCCCTATACACGAAATCACAGCTTCCCTATCTTCATCAACATTTAACAATTCCTCAAAATATTCCTTCCATCTTCCCAATACCTCTAACTCTCCATTTAATAACTCTCCTCTCCTATTTTTAACTGACAAATCCATTTGTTCTCTAGGCTTTCTTAACTTGTTAATCTCACTCCAAAACTTTTTCTTATTTTCAACAAAATTTGTTGATAACATCTCACCCACTCTCTCATTTGCTCTCTTTTTACATTGCTTCACCACTCTCTTAACTTCTCTCTTTTTCTCCATATACTCTTCCCTCCTTGCATCACTTCTACTTTGTAAAAACTTCTCATATGCTAACTTTTTCTCCCTTACTACTCTCTTTACATCATCATTCCACCAATCGCTCCTCTTCCCTCCTGCACCCACTTTCCTGTAACCACAAACTTCTGCTGAACACTCTAACACTACATTTTTAAACCTACCCCATACCTCTTCGACCCCATTGCCTATGCTCTCATTAGCCCATCTATCCTCCAATAGCTGTTTATATCTTACCCTAACTGCCTCCTCTTTTAGTTTATAAACCTTTACCTCTCTCTTCCCTGATGCTTCTATTCTCCTTGTATCCCATCTACCTTTTACTCTCAGTGTAGCTACAACTAGAAAGTGATCTGATATATCTGTGGCCCCTCTATAAACATGTACATCCTGAAGTCTACTCAACAGTCTTTTATCTACCAATACATAATCCAACAAACTACTGTCATTTCGCCCTACATCATATCGTGTATACTTATTTATCCTCTTTTTCTTAAACAACCACGGTGACATCACACATCCTTGTCTAAGGCCTACTTTTACTGGGAAATAATCTCCCTCTTTCCTACATACTCTAACTTGGGCCTCACTATCCTCGTAAAATCTCTTCACTGTTTTCAGTAACCTACCTCCTATACCATACACCTGCAACATCTGCCACATTGTCCCCCTATCCACCGTCATATGCCTTTTCCAAATCCACAAATGCCACAAAAACCTCTTTAGCCTTATCCAAATACTGTTCACTTATATGTTTCACTGTAAGCACCTGGTCCACACACCCCCTACCTTTCCTAAAGCCTCCTTGTTCATCTGCTATCCTATTCTCCGTCTTACTCTTAATTTTTTTTTTTATTTTTTTTATTTCCAATTTGTGCACACATACAGAGGTACAAAAAAATACAGATAAGAGCAGTATGCCAAAGCCACTTATACTATGCATAGCATTACGGGCTGGCTTAAAATTAACTTAAGATTAACTAAGCAATGATTATTATTATTATTATAATCAAAAAGAAGCGCTAAGCCACAAGGACTATACAGCGCTGCTACTAAGCAATGATGAAATCAGTGATAAAACATTAATGTAAACAGATAACTATAAAGCACAAGTGAGTATTACAAAGACATGTCATATGGTTGCATTCAGTTAGGTAGTGATTCTGTTTGGTAGTGTATTTAAAAAATAATAAAGTTAGATTGGGTTTTAGGTTTAACATTTATGTGATATAATTGTGAGAAACATTTAAGATATACAATTTATAATGTTCAGTTATTCAGTATTTATTTGGTTTTGGGTGAGTAAGTAATCTTTGAGAAGAGACTTGAATTTATAAACAGGTTGTGTTTCTTTTATATTTACAGGTAATGAATTCCAGATTTTAGGGCCTTTTATGTGCATTGAGTTTTTGCATAGTGTGAGATGGACACGAGGAACATCAAAGAGTGATCTGTGCCTTGTGTTATGGTCATGTGTTCTGTTGAGGTTGGCAAGGAGATGTTTGAGGGGAGGGTTAATATCAGAGTTAAGTGTTCTATGTATGTAATAGGTGCAGTAATAAGTATGGATGTTTTGTATGGTGAGTAGGTTTAGTGTATTGAATATTGGTGGAGTGTGCTGCCTGTAGGGAGAATTTGTTATCATTCTAACTGCAGCCTTTTGTTGGGTAATTAGTGGTCTGAGATGGTTAATTGTTGTTGAGCCCCATGCACAAATTCCATAGGTGAGATAGGGGTAAATAAGAGAGTGATATAGGGCCAGGAGGGCTGACTGTGGAACATAGTACCGTATCTTCGATAGTATGCCTACAGTCTTGGAAATTTTCTTAGAAATTTGATGTATATGTGTATGAAATTTGAGTCTATTATCAAGGTGGATTCCTAAGAATTTTCCCTCTGTTAGTTTTGTGAGAGGTGATCCATTTATCATTATGTTAAGAGGGACATCTGTAGCTCTGTTACCAAACTGAATGAAGTAGGTTTTGTCAATGTTTAGTGTAAGTTTGTTAGTCCTCATCCAGGTAGATATTTTCTATAATTCGGTATTTACAGTATTGGCTAGCGTGACTGGGCTCGGGTGAGAGAAGACGTATGTAGTGTCATCTGCAAATAGTGTGGGTTTGAGTAATTGCGAAGCATTTGGAAGGTCATTTATGTATAGGAGAAAGAGAAGAGGGCCAAGGACACTTCCCTGTGGGACACCAACTGTAATTGGTTGTGCAGAAGAGTTTGCCCCATTTGCGTACACATATTGGCTTCTGTTGCTGAGGTAAGACTTGAGGTAGTTGAGGGAGTGCCCTCTTATACCATAGTGTGACAATTTTACGTGGAGCAAGTCATGGTCAACTGTATCAAAAGCTTTACGTAAGTCAATGAAGATCCCCAGCGGGACTTCTTTTTTCTCTATTGCAGTGTATATATGTTCTAGCATGTGTATAATAGCATCATTAGTATTTTTATTAGGCCTGAATCCAAATTGGCAGGGGTTGAGTATGTTTTGGGAGATAAGGTAGGAGTAGATTCGTTTATGAATTAATTTTTCGAAGATTTTTGAGAGAGGGTGTAAGTTGGATATTGGCCTATAGTTATTCAACTCTGTTTGGTCTCCTCCTTTGTGGATCGAGGTGACCCTTGCTATTTTGAGTACTGTAGGGAAGGTGGAGGATTCAATGGATTTGTTAAAGAGTGTTGCAATGATTGGTGATAGCACTTGTGACACTTTTTTGTATATAAGGGGTGGTAAGGTATTTAAATCTCCTGCCTTGTTTTTTAGTGCGTTGATAATAAGGGAGACTTCGTATGGGTTAGTCGGAGCTAGGAACAGTGTGTTCGGGTAGTTGCCGGTGAGGTAGTCATTTGGTGGGGTATCTGAGCTTGGGATTTTATTGGCAAGGTTTTGTCCTATAGTGGAGAAGAAATCATTGAGTCTGTTTGCTGTTTCTGTTGGTGGGAGTTGGGGTTCATCTGTTTTTGCTAATTTTATTTCGCTATTTCGTGATGTCTTTTTTGTTCCCAGAATTTCTGATAGGGTTTTCCAGGTCTTTTTTATATCACCTCGTAAGTTGGATAATCTGTTCTCATAATACAATTTTTTTGCCCTTCTTATCAGGCTGGTTAGGACTGACGAGTAACGTTTTGTTTGGTCTCTGGTTATGTGACCCATTCTGTACTGTTTTTCATATTGGTGTTTTGTATTTATGGATTTGAGAATGCTGGGTGTTAGCCAGGGACTGTTCAGTCTCTTTGCTGTCATCTGTTTAGTTTTTTTAGGGCAGTGCTTGTTATAGAGGTATTGGGTTTTTTTTAGAAAATTATTAATACATTCGTCAATATCTGTATAGGTTTCTAGCTCAGTGTACCAATCAATGTTTGCTATTGCTGTTGTGAAGTTATTAATGGCTGCCTCATTGTGAAGTCTGAAGGTGACTTTAGTAGTGTCTTGGGGTAGTTTACCAAGAGTTGTTATGAGGAAAGTAGGGTAGTGGTCTGTGGTATTATCTGTAATTATGCCTGATTTTAAAGGGGATATGGTGTTGGTCCAGATGTGGTCAAGTAGGGAAACACTAGTCTCTGTAACTCTTGTAGGTTTTGTTACTGTTGGTAGTAACATACAGTTACTCATTGTGTTTGTGAATTCAGTAACGTGTGGGTCCTGGTCTTGCAGGAGATTTATATTGAAGTCACCTGAGAGTAGTAAGTGATCTTTGTTCATGCGTGCATCAGTTATCATACTTCCTAGATTTTGACTAAATTGGCTAATGTTTGACTGTGGAACTCTGTAGATGTTTATCAATGTGAGAGGTTTTTGTAGGTACTTTGATTTGAATTTAGCTATTATATATTCCCCATGTTCATCCCTTGTGCAAGTATTAGTGATACATTCTAGTTGGTCTGAGTAGTATATGGCTGTGCCACCCCCTTGTTGATCAGGCCTACAGTTGTGTATGGCTGTGTAACCAGGAATGGCATAGACATCTGTACTATCAGGCTTTAGCCAGGTTTCAGTTAGTGTAATGATGGACATATTGGCAATAATAACTCAATAATAACTCTACCATACACTTTACTAGGTATACTCAACAGACTTATCACACCCTACCAAATTCATCCACCAATCTCTGCAACTTCTCTTCAGAATCTCCCAAGAGCACAGTGTCATCAGCAAAGAGCAGCTGTGACAACTCCCACTTTGTGTGTGATTCTTTATCTTTTAACTCCACGCCTCTTGCCAAGACCCTCGCATTTACTTCTCTTACAACCCCATCTATAAATATATTAAACAACCACGGTGACATCACACATCCTTGTCTAAGGCCTACTTTTACTGGGAAAAAATTTCCCTCTTTCCTACATACTCTAACTTGAGCCTCACTATCCTCGTAAAAACTCTTCACTGCTTTCAGTAACCTACCTCCTACACCATACACTTGCAACATCTGCCACATTGCCCCCCTATCCACCCTGTCATACGCCTTTTCCAAATCCATAAATGCCACAAAGACCTCTTTAGCCTTATCTAAATACTGTTCACTTATATGTTTCACTGTAAACACCTGGTCCACACACCCCCTACCTTTCCTAAAGCCTCCTTGTTCATCTGCTATCCTATTCTCTGTCTTACTCTTAATTCTTTCAATTATAACTCTACCATACACTTTACCAGGTACACTCAACAGACTTATCCCCCTATAATTTTTGCACTCTCTTTTATCCCCTTTGCCTTTATACAAAGGAACTATGCATGCTCTCTGCCAATCCCTAGGTACCTTACCCTCTTCCATACATTTATTAAATAATTGCACCAACCACTCCAAAACTATATCCCACCTGCTTTTAACATTTCTATCTTTATCCCATCAATCCCGGCTGCCTTACCCCCTTTCATTTTACCTACTGCCTCACGAACTTCCCCCACACTCACAACTGGCTCTTCCTCACTCCTACAAGATGTTATTCCTCCTTGCCCTATACACGAAATCACAGCTTCCCTATCTTCATCAACATTTAACAATTCCTCAAAATATTCCTTCCATCTTCCCAATACCTCTAACTCTCCATTTAATAACTCTCCTCTCCTATTTTTAACTGACAAATCCATTTGTTCTCTAGGCTTTCTTAACTTGTTAATCTCACTCCAAAACTTTTTCTTATTTTCAACAAAATTTGTTGATAACATCTCACCCACTCTCTCATTTGCTCTCTTTTTACATTGCTTCACCACTCTCTTAACTTCTCTCTTTTTCTCCATATACTCTTCCCTCCTTGCATCACTTCTACTTTGTAAAAACTTCTCATATGCTAACTTTTTCTCCCTTACTACTCTCTTTACATCATCATTCCACCAATCGCTCCTCTTCCCTCCTGCACCCACTTTCCTGTAACCACAAACTTCTGCTGAACACTCTAACACTACATTTTTAAACCTACCCCATACCTCTTCGACCCCATTGCCTATGCTCTCATTAGCCCATCTATCCTCCAATAGCTGTTTATATCTTACCCTAACTGCCTCCTCTTTTAGTTTATAAACCTTCACCTCTCTCTTCCCTGATGCTTCTATTCTCCTTGTATCCCATCTACCTTTTACTCTCAGTGTAGCTACAACTAGAAAGTGATCTGATATATCTGTGGCCCCTCTATAAACATGTACATCCTGAAGTCTACTCAACAGTCTTTTATCTACCAATACATAATCCAACAAACTACTGTCATTTCGCCCTACATCATATCGTGTATACTTATTTATCCTCTTTTTCTTAAAATATGTATTACCTATAACTAAACCCCTTTCTATACAAAGTTCAATCAAAGGGCTCCCATTATCATTTACACCTGGCACCCCAAACTTACCTACCACACCCTCTCTAAAAGTTTCTCCTACTTTAGCATTCAAGTCCCCTACCACAATTACTCTCTCACTTGGTTCAAAGGCTCCTATACATTCACTTAACATCTCCCAAAATCTCTCTCTCTCCTCTGCATTCCTCTCTTCTCCAGGTGCATACACGCTTATTATGACCCACTTCTCGCATCCAACCTTTACTTTAATCCACATAATTCTTGAATTTACACATTCATATTCTCTTTTCTCCTTCCATAACTGATCATTTAACATTACTGCTACCCCTTCCTTTGCTCTAACTCTCTCAGATACTCCAGATTTAATCCCATTTATTTCCCCCCACTGAAACTCTCCTACCCCCTTCAGCTTTGTTTCGCTTAGGGCCAGGACATCCAACTTCTTTTCATTCATAACATCAGCAATCATCTGTTTCTTGTCATCCGCACTACATCCACGCACATTTAAGCAACCCAGTTTTATAAAGTTTTTCTTCTTCTCTTTTTTAGTAATTGTATACAGGAGAAGGGGTTACTAGCCCATTGCTCCCGGCATTTTAGTCGCCTCATACGACACGCATGGCTTACGGAGGAAAGATTCTTTTCCACTTCCCCATGGACAATAGAAGAAATAAAAAAGAACAAGAGCTATTTAGAAAAAGGAGAAAAACCTAGATGTATGTATGTATATATATATATGCATGTGCGTGTTTGTGAAGTGTGACCAAAGTGTAAGTAGGAGTAGCAAGATCCCTCTATAATTTTTGCACTCTCTTTTGTCCCCTTTGCCTTTATACAAAGGAACTATGCATGCTCTCTGCCAATCCCTAGATACCTTACCTTCTTCCATACATTTATTAAATAATAGCACCAACCACTCCAAACCTATATCCCCAACTGCTCTTAACATTTCTATCTTTATCCCATCAATCCCAGCTGCCTTACCCCCTTTCATTTTACCTACTGCCTCACGAACTTCCCCCACACTCACAACTGGCTCTTCCTCACTCCTACAAGATGTTATTCCTCCTTGCCCTATACACGAAATCACAGCTTCCCTATCTTCATCAACATTTAACAATTCCTCAAAATATTCCCTCCATCTTCCCAATACCTCTAACTTTCCATTTAATAACTCTCCTCTCCTATTTTTAACTGACAAATCCATTTGTTCTCTAGGCTTCCTTAACTTGTTAATCTCACTCCAAAACTTTTTCTTATTTTCAACAAAATTTGTTGATAACATCTCACCCACTCTCTCATTTGCTCTCTTTTTACATTGCTTCACCACTCTCTTAACCTCTCTCTTTTTCTCCATATACTCTTCCCTCCTTGCATCACTTCTACTTTGTAAAAACCTCTCATATGCTAACTTTTTCTCCCTTACTACTCTCTTTACATCATCATTCCACCAATCGCTCCTCTTCCCTCCCGCACCCACTTTCCTGTAACCACAAACTTCTGCTGAACACTCTAACACTACATTTTTAAACCTACCCCATACCTCTTCGACCCCATTGCCTATGCTCTCACTAGCCCATCTATCCTCCAATAGCTGTTTATATCTTACCCTAACTGCCTCCTCTTTTAGTTTATAAACCTTCACCTCTCTCTTCCCTGATGCTTCTATTTTCCTTGTATCCCATCTACCTTTTACTCTCCGTGTAGCTACAACTAAAAAGTGATCTGATATATCTGTGGCCCCTCTATTAACATGTACATCCTGAAGTCTACTCAACAGTCTTTTATCTACTAATACATAATCCAACAAACCACTGTCATTTCGCCCTACATCATATCTTGTATACTTATTTATCCTCTTTTTCTTAAAATATGTATTACCTACAATTAAACTCCTTTCTATACAAAATTCAATCTTCTTCTTCTTCTTCTTCTTCTTCTTCTTCTTATGACCAGAGTCTTTGGTAAGATGGGTAAGGAAGAAGGATGGGTAATGATAGAAATATTGGAAAAGGGTGGGAGGGGGGAGAGAGGTAGGATATAAAAGGTAAGTGGCCCAACCACTTTGGTGCAATTTAAAAAGTGTATGTGGAATAATAAAATATTCTTGAAGGGGTATAATACTAACCCATCAGAGTCACATAGATATAACAGATATATAGGTACATAACTCTGAATTGGTAGTAATTACACAAGTTGCAATTGCTTTTTTTTAGCGATTGCACAACGAATATTTAAACGATAATGAAGGCGATAATTGTCTGGACAATTCGTAAAGAATTACTTGACACGTTAGCTTCTTACAAGGTGATGTCCCGCCATAGTAAATGTAGCATAATTTTAACAGTAGAATGTTATACAAGATATCTCCCTAATTGGGGGCGATGATTTTCTTAGTATACAAAGGGCTCCCATTATCATTTACACCTGGCACTCCAAACTTACCTACCACACCCTCTCTAAAAGTTTCTCCTACTTTAGCATTCAGGTCCCCTACCACAATTACTCTCTCACTTGGTTCAAAGGTTCCTATACATTCACTTAACATCTCCCAAAAACTCTCTCTCTCCTCTACATTCCTCTCTTCTCCAGGTGTGTGTGTGTGTGTGCACGTATGTGTGTGTAAGCAGACCTCAATGGAGGTTCCTTAAGGCTGGTGAGGGTCTCTTGATCTAGGTAAATGGATCTCATTTGTTTGTTGGACTATCTTATTGAAACTTGGGCAATGTATGATGGAAAGATGCTTAACGTATACCAAAAATGAAAGAAATCGGAGCATAAATAATGGAGTTCGCTTCTCAGCAATTTTCCATCCCTTAGCTGTATTTTCGTATGGTTTGTATGGTTGTATTCTTTCTCGTTTCTTTGGTCTCGTTTGACAGAATGGAAGATATATTACAGAAATAGATATGATTTTGATTGCTTTCACGATGAAAAGTACCTTGAAATTGAGCTCGACATAGGAGAAACGTTCGAGTCCTTGGCTATGTTCAAGAGTAAACCTTCCATTCCAATATACAGTCGAGAATGGGTTGACATTATTTATACAATTATTACAATAAGGCAGCAGTCTGCATAACAGTAAATCTTCTATTTTGTGTGTGAATAAAAATTACAAATTATTTATATGTAATAATAATAATACGTGTTATAATAATAACAATAATAATACAGTGGAACCGCTACTTACGAGTTTAATCTGTTCCATGACCTTGCTCGCAACTGGATTTGCTCGTTTGCAGACTTAATTTTCCTCATTAAAATTAATTGAAATGGAATTAATTCATTCCAGTGGAATTCCAAGCACGAGAAAATATTTTAATAATTTCCCTAATATCAACTCAACAGCTTATTTATCTATCACAATTCATGTAATATGACATAATAAACAATATTAATAACATAGAAACATGATATATACACAAGAATGAATAAAATACATGTCATTAGGTATGTGGCTAGTGGTGGTGACAGCAGCCATTGTAGTTGGGGTTTATACGGCCACCACAGTGGCCATTGCTGCTCCTGACTACATGTGTAGAGAACCTAGGATAACCCAACCTACTTGTATTATTATAACTGCTACACTCTTAATGCTTCACTTAACTGCTACACTCTTAATGCTACACTCTGCCACTGCTGTTTCATGTTGTCTGTCACTGCTGCTTCATGTTGTCTGCCACTGACGTTCCCAAAGAATCGAACATATCTGCTATTTTGAGCTCAGTTTCAAGGTACTTTTTATCGTGAAACCAATTAAAATCGTATTTATTTTTGTAGTATATCTTCCATTCTATCACATGAAACCAAATAAAACGAGAACACAACCATAAAAACATAAGAAAATATACCGCTAAGGAGAGGCTAATGGCTGAGAAGTGAACTCCGTTGTTTATTGTGCGATTTCTTTCATTTTTGGTGTACGTTAAGAAGCATCTTTCCATCATACATTGCCCAAGTTTCAATAAGATAGTCCAACAAACAACTGAGATCAAATTCCCTAGATCAAGAGCAAGAGCCCCTCACCAGTGTCGATTAACCTCCCTTGAGGTCTGCTCGCATCTGGAAATTTTGCTCGCATCTGGAAGCAAAAAAATCGACTGAGCAGTTGCTGGTATCTGGGAAAACTCGCACGTGGATGTACTCGTAAGCAGAGGTTCCGCTGTAATAATAATACATATAATAATAATACATATTATAATAATAATACATATAGTATAATAATAATAATGTACTACTTAATAATAATTAAAATATCAGATGGCTTCAAGAGGCCGTCACTAGATGGCAGTGTTTACCACAGCAAAAAGGGAGCGGTTGTGGCTGCCTCCACCTGTTACATAATGATATTTTATTCATTCTAGAGTATATATCAGGTTTCTATCTTATTTATATTGTTTATTAGGTCATATTAGATGAACTGTGATAGATAAATAAGCTGTAGAATTGATGATAGCAAAATATTCAAGGAGTATTATGTCCTGTCTCCAGACAAATTCTCGTCAGCTGCCAATGCCGCCACATATATGACATAGTATTTTATTCATTCTAGAGTACAGTGGACCCTCGGCTAACGAACGCATCGCATAACGTTAAATCCGCCCAACCAAGCGTTTGAGCATAAAAATTTTTGGCCTGGCTAACGATAAAAAACTCGCCCAACGTGATTCGTCCTGAACCTGTCCGTCCAGCCTGAGCACCTCAGCTGCCCTACCGTCATTGTTCACAAGCCAGAGTGACCAGTTTTGTGCATACATTCGATACATTTTGTATTACTATTCCATTGTTTATAGTGCTTGTAACTGCTAAATAAGCCACCATTGGTCCAAAGAAAGCTTCTAGTGCCAACCCTGCGGGAAAAAGGGTGAGAAATACTACTGAAATACTATCATACCATGGTCAACTGCTGCTGCACCATCGTCAGCTGTTGCTGCACCACCGTCAGCTGTACTACTTGAAGATGTGGAGAAACTGTTGTTGGCGTGGCTTAACGAGAAACAGAGGGTTAGCCACCCAGGATAACCCAAGAAAGTCAGTGAGTCATCGAGGACTGTCTAACTTATTTCCATTGGGGTCCTTAATCTTGTTCCCCAGGATGCGACCCACACCAGTCAACTAACATCCAGGTGAACAGGAAAAAATGCCTGGAACTAGTGCTCATATTGGTGAATTTAAGGCCAGCAAAGGTTGGTTTGAGAGACTTAAGAATCGTAGTGGCATACACAGTGTGATAAGGCCTGTTCTGGAAGAAAATGCCAAACAGGACCTACAGTACTCAAGAGGAAAAGGCACTCCCAGGACACAAGTCTATGAAAGACAGGCTAACTCTCATGTTTTGTTGTAATGTTTGTGGGGATTGCAAAGTGAAGACTTTACTCATGTATCACTCTGAAAATCCCAGAGTGTTCAAGAACAACAGTGTCTCATCACTCGTCAATACTCTTCAATAAAGGTGTCATTTTAACATTTATTTATACGTATAGTTATTGTTCATGTCTCGTTGTTTTCTTTGTAGGGAAATGTATATTTCATGAAAAAAAAATTATTTTTTTGTTTTAATACTTTTGGCTGTCTGGAACAGATTAATTCAATTTCCATTATTTCTTATGGGGAAAATTAATTTGGCTAATGATAATTTCGTCTAACGATGAGCTCTCAGGAACGGATTAATATCATTAGCTGAGGGTCCACTGTATATACCAGGATTCTATATTATTTATATGGCTTATTAAGTCATATTAGATGAATTGTGATATATAAATAAGCTGTAGGGTTGATATTAGTGATATTATTGAAGTACAGAATTCCACTGGAATGGATTAATTGCATTTAAATTAATTTAACCCTTTGAGGGGTGGTCACGTACAAGTACGTCATTGCAGTCAGGGTCGGTCACGTACTTGTACGCCTAAATTGTAGCGCCTTCAAATCTGATGGAAGAAAGCTGGCAAGGCTACATGTGAAAGAATGAGTTTGTGTGGTTAGTGTGCGCAGTATAAAAAAAATCCTGAAGAACGCTGTGCATGAGAGAAAAAAAAACTTTCTGGTTTAAAACAGCAACTTTCTAGTGAATTTTCGTATGGTATTTATGGTTGTATTCTCGTTTCCTTGGTCTCATTTGATAGAATGGAAGATATATTACAGAATTAGAGATTATTTTGATTGGTTTCATGATGACAAGTACAATGAAATTGAGCTCAAAGTAGTGAAAATGATCGATTTTTGCCGATATTCAAGAGTAAACAAATCATGCCACGTGTCCAATACACATCAACTGGCAAGTCTAATATTCTTTCATAAGTTCACTGATATCATTTATACCGTTTTTACAATGATACAGTAGTATACATAACAGAAAACTTACTATTTTCTGTGAGAATAAAAATTCAAAATGGAAAGCAAAAGTAATGTAAGAGAGGCCTGGAGACATGACTAATGAACAGATAAAATGTTACTTTAGTGCCATTAATGTCTGTCTTGTTTATTCTGGACCCTATTTTGAAATTGGCATCTTTTGAAATTTGTGTGAAATTAGCAAAATTGCCAATTTCTGACCACTTTATTGGGTAGTTGAAATCGGTAAATGGGCAGATTCTTGTACTCAATTGATAGAACAAATGGAGTTCTAGAGAAATAGCTATGATTTTAGTCAACTGCAACATTGGAATTGGCCGAAAATAGGGCCCAAAGTGGGCAAAATCACCAACTTTGAGACCGCTAACTTTGCAAGAGCATAATTCCGCAAGTTTTTCATCGAATTTCATATTTTTGGTGTCATTATGATCGGCAAAAGATTCTCTATCATTTCATAAGAAAAAATAATTTTGTTTTTGAAAATTTTTCGACCATGAGAACGAGTTTGGGAAAGGGCCTCTCGATCCTCAGAGGGTTAAATGAGGAAAATCGACTCTGCAAACCAGCAAATTCAGTTGCAAGCAAGGTCACGGAACGGATTAAACTCACAAGTAGAGGTTCCACTGTATATACATTATGCATTATACTGGTCTCACAGGCCACAAAAGTTACTTGAAAAAATAAAACATTTGACAAGGAAAAACAGAACAGAAGTAAAAATAATATTACCAAGTGAGTGGCAGTCACTGATGTTGCCATCAACGGTTCACTCTGTCAACATCATGCCTCTGTATCTCCATAAATATTGATTGCCATTTTTTTCTGTTTTTATTTTATAACATTCGTGCAAAAGTAAGATTTTGGTAAGAAATTTTTTTTTTTTTTTTGGAAAATTCTTCGACACTGAGAGAAAGTTTGCGAGCAGGAGTCTTGACAGTGAAAGGGCTCATGTGTGGTGGATATTGCAAGAGCCTATGGCCTTAATGAAGCATCAGTTTGTACAATTAAAAAGAATGAGGTAAATATACGAGTTTGTGTAATGAATAACCCAGGATGTCATCTCACTGACTGAGTTACTTGAATGACTGATTGACTGACCCGATTTACTTGACTGCCTTACTGACTTGACTATACTGACTTAAGTTAGACTTTTCACTGAAGAGGACCCTGACAAATATAGAAGCAGTGTTCTGACACGGTGTCTAGAGCAGCTGATGCCTTATTGTCAGCTGCAGGGTAAAATAGCCCAGAAATCCATTACAGAATTTATGCACACTCCAGTACAACCATCAACTTCAGTACCAGAACCTCTACCATCCACCTCAGCCCAGTAGTGCCACAGCATAACTCTACACTCTCTTCACAATCATCCACAAACACCAGCACCCACAATTTAAGGTAAGAAATACTATTATTTCTGTTGTATTTTTAGCCTTAAGCAATAAAAACACTGTAATACATCACAACAATGAACAACAATTACATATTCACTTTTATTTTTGTAAGTTCAGGAGGCCTAAAAAAAAGTTGTTTGGCTTTTTTGGGGCTCCCAGGAACGTAACCCTATTTTTCCCATAAGTTCTTCAGTTACTTAACACGGATTTATCTAACAAGGCGTTTTCAGGAACATAACTATGGTGAAACATAAGGGTCAACTGCATATACAGTAGACCATCATTTAACACAGTAGTTACATTCCTGAAAATGCCTCGTTAGGTAAAACCGTGTTAGATGAACTGAAGAACTTGTGGGTAAAATAGGGTTCCATTCCTGGGAGCCCCCAAAAAGTCAAACTTTCTTTTTTTTTTAGATTAACAGATCTTATAAAAAGTGAATAGGTAATTGTAGTTCATTGTTGTGATGTATAATGTTGATTTCACTGCTTAAAATTACAAATGCAACAGAAATAATAGTTCTTCTTACCTTAAATTGTAGGTGCTGGTATTTGTGGATGATTGTGAGGAGAGTGTAGAGTTATGTTGTGACCCTACTGGGCTGAGGTGGATGGTAGAGGTTCTGGTACTGAAGTTGATGGTTGTACTGGAGTGTGCATAAAGTCTGTACTGGATTTCTGTTCTATTTTACCCAGCAGTACATTACAACTGACGGTAAGGCATCAGCTGCTCTAGACACCGTTTCAGCGTCCTCTTCAATGAAAAAATCTAATAAATCAGTCAAGTCAGTAAGTCAATCAGCAAGTCAGTCAGTAAGTCATCACAAAAACTCATATTTACCTCATTCTTATGTGTTGACCCACAACAAGGTGGCAGCTTGAGCTGGGGGAATTTTTTCCATGTCCACAAACGGAACCGTGTAAAGTAAATTTTACGAAGTCTTGTATAAAATTGTGCCACAATTTTTCAATCGTGCTATAACCAAATTGTGCCAAATAAACTCATGTTAAATAACGGTCTACTGCAAGTATCATAAGATATACTACAAGATATGTGTAGGAGCTTATCTCCTTAAATATTCAAGCCATATTAACCCTCTGACTGTTGTAAGCCCATTTCTGAAACTGTCATTCTATGTTGCAAAATTTTGGAAAAAAATTATATTTTCTTATGAAATGATAATCTTTTCCTGATGCTAATGACACCAAAAGTACGAAATTTGATCGAAAACTTACGGAATTATGCTCCCGCGAAGTTAGCGATCTCAGCAATATATATGCATCAGCGATTTTGCCGACTGAGCCCTATTTTCAGCCAATTTCATTGTTCCAGTCGACCAAACTCATAGCTATTTCTTTAGAACTCCATTTTTCTATCAACTGAGTACAAGAAACCTCCCATTTATCGATTTCAACTACCCAATAAAGTGGTCAGAAATTGGCAATTTGGTCAATTTCATGCAAATTAAAAAAGATGCCAATTTCAAAATAGGGTCAAGAATAAACAATGCAGACATTCTTGGCACCAAAATAACATATCTTCTGTACATCAGTCACGTCTCCAGGCCCCTCTTACGGTATTATTTTTGCTTTCTATTTTGATTTTTTATTCACACAAAAAGTAGATTTACTGTTATGCAGACCACTGCATTGTTTTAAAAATGGTATAAATAATATCAGTTCACTAGTGAAAGAACATTAGACTCCCCAGTTGACGTGTATTGGACGTGTAGTGCGATTTGCTTACTCTTGAACATTGGTAAAAATCGAACATTTCCGCTACTTTGAGCTCAATTTCAAGGTCGTTTTCATCATGAAACTAATCTCAATTTCTGTAATATATGTTTTCCATTCTATCAAATGAGACCAATAAAATGAGAATACAACCATAAATACTATACAAAAATACACCTCAAAATCGGCGTTTTAATCCAAAAACTCAGTTTTTTTTCTCATTATGCACTGAATGCTGCAGGATTTTTTTTTTTATACAGTGCATACTGACCACACAGATCCATTCTCTCACATGTGGGCTTACCAGCTTTCTCCTGCTTAATTTGAAGCTGCTAGAATTATTAAGCATATATATGTCTGAAACACTGGCTCGTAAGATGTATATATACGGCTGAAACAGTCAAAGGGTTAATTGTACAGCCGCTCCTCACTTAATAACGAAGTTCCATTCCTAACACCACATCGGTAAACGAATTTGTCGCCAGTTATACTGGCCAACACTGTTGATGCTGAATTGCAAAAAATATCTACCCGGATGATGGCTAACAAGCTTACACTCAATACTGACAAAACCTGTTTCATTTAGTTTGGAAACAGAGCCACAAATGTTCCACTTAATATAATGCTAAATGGATCACCCATCATAAGACTCACAGAGGGAAAATTCCTAGGAATCCACCTTCACAGTAGCCTTAAATTCCAGACCCATATACAACAAATTTCCAAGAAAATCTCTAAGACAGTAGGCATACTATCAAAGATACGGTACTATGTTCCACAATCAGCTCTCCTTGCACTGTATCATTCACTCATCTACCCTTATCTCACCTATGGAATTTGTGCATGAGGATCAACAACATTAAATCACCTAAGATCACTAATAACCCAGCAAAAGGCAGCAGTCAGAATGATGATAAATTCCCACTCTGGACAGCATACTCCACCAATATTCAAAAGTCTAAAACTGTGAAGAACATCCACACTTATTCATGTGCCTACTACATACATAGAACACTACATTCAAACCCTTCACTCAAACTTCTCACCAACCTTAACAGGACGCACGACCACAACACACGACATAGATCACTTTTTGATGTGCTCTGTGTCCACATCACACTAGGTAAGAACTCTATGCACATAAAGGGCCCCAAAATTTGGAATTCATTACCAGTAAATACTAAAGTAACCCAGTCTGAACATCAATTGAAGACTCTTCTCAAAAACCATCTACTAACCCTAAACTAAATATTGAAAAGATCTCCCAATTACCTAAAGCTTAATTAACACTTCAAAATTTAGATACCCAAAGTTCATACATAACTTAATATACTACACTGTAGTATAAATACCAGCACAAAGCTCTACTGCCTTACAAATATTGTAACATTCTCGTACTGTAAACTACTTTCACCAACGCTCAATATTATATTCCAATAATATAACTTAAATATTTACTATTGATATACACAACCTACAAAATAACTTCAAATTGTCCCAATGTAATATCCCCAGATTGTAACTTGAGTAAACTTACTGTCTGCTTTAAATAAAAACAGATATACAACTTAAGAAAACTATGATCACTTTCTCTATTACAGTGGACCCCCGCCTTACGATATTAATCCGTTCCAGAGAGCTCATCGTTAGCCGAATTAATTTTCCCCACAAGAAATATGGAAATCAAATTAATCCGTTCCTGACACCCCAAAGTATGAATTTTTTTTTTTCACTGCATGAAATATTAATTTTAATACACACAAACTGAAGTAGACATGCACAATTACTACTCTATTAAGAATAGAATACATGACACTTACCTTTATTGAAGATCTGGTGATGATTTATGGGATGGGAGGAGGGGAGAGTGTGGAAGTTATTGTTTAGAAGGGGAATCCCCTTCCATTAGGACTTGAGGTAGCAAGTCCTTTTCCGGGGTTACTTCCCTTCTTCTTTTAACCCTTTGAGGGTTTCGGACGTACTAGTACGGCTTACGACCCAGGGTTTTTGACATACTAGTACGCCTAAATTCTAGCGCCCTCAAATCTAGTGGGAGAAAGCTGGTAGGCCTTCATATGAAAGAATGGGTCTATGTGGTCAGTGTGCACAGTCTAAAAAAAATCCTGCAGCACACAGTGCATAATGAGAAAAAAAAACTGACCATTTTTTTGGAATAAAACAGCGACTTTGCACTGTATTTTTGTATGGTATTTATTGTTGTATTCTAGTTTTCTTGGTCTCATTTTATAGAATGGAAGACATATTACAGAAATTGAGATGATTTTGACTGGTTTTACAATGAAAGGTACCTTGAAATTGAGCTCAAAGTAGCACAAATGTTCGATTTTTACCAAATTTCAAAAGTAAACAAATTGTGCCAAGCGTGCAATACACGTCAACTGGTGAGTCTAATATTCTTTCACAAGTGCACCAATAAGATTTATACCATTTTTTACACTAATGCAGTAGTCTGCATAACAGTAAATCTTATATTTTTTGTGAGAATAAAAATTCAAAGTGGAAAGCAAAAGAATATAAGAGGGGCCTTGAGACGTGACTAATGACCAGAGGAAATGTCATTTTAGTGCCAGGAATGTCTTTCTTGTTTATTCTGGATCCTATTCGGAAATTGGCATCTTTTGAAACTTGTGTGAAATTGGCAAAATTGCTAAATTCTGACCACTGTACTGGATAGTTGAATTTCATAAATGGGTGGTTTCTTGCACCCATTCGATAGAAAAAATGGAGTTCTAGCGAAATATTCATGTTTTTTGTCGACTAGTACAGTGGAATTGGCCGAAAATGGGGCTCAAAGTGGGCAAAATCGCCGATGCATAAACATCGCCGAGACCGCTAACTTTGCGAGAGCATAATTCCGTAAGTTTTCCATCAAATTTCAAACTTTTGGTGTCCTTATGATCGGGAAAAGATTCTCTATCTTTTCATAAGAGAAAATAATTTTTTTTTTTTTAAATTTGGCTGACCCTGAGAACCTGTTTCGGAGAGGGCCTGTCGACCCTCAAAGGGTTAATGCCACTAGGACCAGCTTGAGAGTCACTGGACCTTTGTCGCACAACAAATCTGTCCATAGAGCTCTGTACCTCCCGTTCCTTTAAGACTTTCCTAAAATGGGCCATAACATTGTCATTGTACAGGTTGCCAACACGGCTTGCAGTAGCTGTGTCAGGGCGATTTTCATCCATAAAGGTTTGCAGTTCAACCCACTTTGCACACATATCCTTAATCTCTTTTTTCAATTCCATACTAATTCTCACCCTTTTTACCACAGCGATGGCACTAGAAGCTTTCTTGGGGTCCATGGTGACTTACTTTGCAGTTACAAGCACTAAAAACACTGGGATAATGTGAAATGTACCGAATGTATGCGTAGATGCGACTGCACTGGCTGGCTTGTAAACACTGGCGCTGAGGCCACACGTGGGATGCATCCCGGACGAATCACGTAAGGTGAGTTTTTTTATCGTGAGGCGAGGCAAAATTTTTGAGTTCAAATGCTTCGTACGGCGGATTTAACGTAATGCGATGTGTTCGTAAGGCGGGGGTCCACTGCACTAAGTAGTCTGTAAGCCATTAAACTTAGTCTGCCCATAATGCTGTGGCATGACAGTGGCTCTCATTACACTGCAACTCATTATTGTAATTACAGAATCTCGATATAAACTTGCAAGGAAATAAAAATTGTGTTGTATTGTAATGTAAGAGGACATGAGAAACAGAGCTCTCTGGACAGATATTTTGTCCAACAGGGGTCCAATGACTCTCAAGCTGGTCATAGTGGCATTAAAAAACCAAGAAGGGAGGTGACCCCAGCAAAGGACTTGGTACCTGCAGTCTTTATGGAAGGGGATTCCCCTTCCAAACAATAGAACATCTGAACCATACCCCCGGCTGGGATTGAACCCGCGGTCATATGGTTTATTTGCAATCGTGTCATTACGATTTCTTGAGTCAATAGAACATCTGAATCCCCCCTGCTCCTGGCTCATCACCCATCAACAACTCCACAATAAAGGTAAGTGTCATTTAATTATTGTTTATTTTGCATGTACCATTGGTTTCTATTTAGGGAAATGTATATTTCACTTAAAAAAAAAAAAAGATTTTGTTTAATATTTTTGGGTGTCTGGAACGGATTAATTCTATTTCCATTATTTCTCATGGGGAAAATTAATTTGGCTAATGGCTAATTCGGCTATAGGCTAGCTCTCTGGAATGGATTAAAGGCGTTAGTCGAGGGTCCACTGTAATACTAAACTGTAATACATCATATTGTAAATTGTTTTAAATTGTTACACTGTAATACTGTATTCTTTATTAACTAATTCAACAGTGTAATAAGTCTCTACTAGACTTATCAAAGCCATGTAGCATTACCTGATAGAATATACAATTCTCCTGTACTCACTGTACTCCTAATCTTAAGTTAATCTTTAAGTTTGCCCAAAATGCTCTGCATACGAAGGGGCTTTTGGCATGTACACCCAACTATTATATTCCTCTGTGCAACCATGTAATTTGTCAAAATAAACATCTTAATCTTAGTGTGTAACTATATTTAGGTACAGGTACACGTAAGTATAATTATCAGAGTACAGCTGACCCCTGACTTAAGATATTAATTCATTTCAGAAGTCTGTTCGGGTGCCGTTACCAAACGAATTTGTTACCATAAGGAATATTGTAAATTAGATTAGTCTGTTTCAGACCCCCAAAAATACACTTACAAAAGCACTTACAAAAATACACTTACATAATTGTTCGAGTTGGGAGCTGATCGTAAGTCGGGGGTCCACTGTACACATAAAATATGCAATAACTTCAAAACACTTGAAATTTTGGAAAATTTCCAGACATAATGGAGAGTTGTGCTCATGGAGAATATAAACAAACTGGGTGGAGCATGCTGTATTTCAAAGACCATTAGCCGTATAGCAAATTTTGGTCATAATTTTAAATCTCCATATTAGCAGAATGCCGTAAGGCGAAACACCGTAAAGTAGGGCCCTACTGTCCATAACAGTACCCTCATGAGCCAGAAAAAGGAAAAAAGTTCACAGTGAAAACAGGAAGGCGTGTCATACCCCCCCAAGAGGGAAATTTTACAGTTCTAGTCAGTCCCGTGAAAATAAATACAGTGGACCCCGGTTAACGATATTTTTTCACTCCAGAAGTATGTTCAGGTGCCAGTACTGACCGAATTTGATCCCATAAGGAATATTGTGAAGTAGATTAGTCCATTTCAGACCCCCAAACATACACGTACAAACGCACTTACATAAATACACTTACATAATTGGTCGCATTCGGAGGTGATAGTTATGTGGGGGTCCACTGTATATAGTATCTAATATGTATTGAGAGAGGAAGGAAAGTTTCTTTGAAAAGAGTGTAAAACAAAGTGGTACAATATTTAACCAAAGACAGTGTATAGTGTAAAGGCTACCATATCCCATAGGCCTAGCCTAGCATAGCTGGAAACTAGAGCTGTATAAACAGTTGCCAGCAGGCGCAAGACAGTTCGCTTTCTATAAACTGTCTCATAACTGTTAGCCTACCACAGTACAAAGTCACAGCGATACCACCGAGTACAGTTTGTGGAAATACGGAAGTGTATAGTGTCTGGATTGCAGAAAAAGTGTACAGTCTGTGATTGCAGAAAAAGTGTACAGTCTGTGATTACAGAAAAAAGTGTACAGTCTGTGACTACAGAAAAAAGTGTACAGTCTGTGACTACAGAAAAAAGTGTACAGTCTGTGACTACAGAAAAAAGTGTACAGTCTGTGACTACAGAAAAAAGTGTACAGTCTGTGACTACAGAAAAAAGTGTACAGTCTGTGGATATGGAAAAAGTGTACAGTTTGTGGATACAAAAGTGTAAATTGCATGGTAATACAATAAACAAAAGTTGTGGAGTTGCCAGTGGTCTCCAGCACACTACCTTGTAAGACAATTCGTCTTTAGTAAACATCCATGCGAGTGTTAGCCTAGCACAGTGTAAAAATGGTGATACCATACAGTACAGTTTGTGGAAACACAAAAAAGTGTACAGCTTGTGGAAATATGATAAAAGAAAAGTGACAGAGCTAAAAAGTTGTCAGTGGTTGCCAGACTGAAAATCACACAAGTCAAATACTCTTTCAGTAAAGTGTTTACACTGATCAACTGGTCTACCATAGTTTAATAACAGTGATACCAAAGTACAGTGGACCCCCGGTTAACGATATTTTTTCACTCCAGAAGTATGTTCAGGTGCCAGTACTGACCGAATTTGTTAACATAAGGAATATTGTGAAGTAGATTAGTCCATTTCAGACCCCCAAACATACACGTACAAACGCACTTACATAAATACACTTACATAATTGGTCGCATTCGGAGGTAATCGTTATGCGGGGGGTCCACTGTAGTCAGTGTGGTGGAGATAGAAGTGAAGTGGAGTAGAAGTGAAGTGGAGTAGAAGTGAAGTGACATGAAGTATAGGATATATACGGGCCCCAAATCAGCCAGGTTGTACAAGAGCTGCGAGTGATCACCAGTTCATCACCAGTAAGCTTTTCACATCAAACTAGTACCTTGTTTAGTAGAATTTTACACCAGCTGTCCAACACTACAAAAATTACCACCATAAAAACCTGTCAGTTGCAGATCTACTACTACCAAGCAAGACGTCGTGCAGGTAGCTTGTAATTTCTGCAAAAGGAGTCATGGCTCTTGTGTAAACATACACCAATCTACCACAAATGATAAAAAAATAAGGAAATGTTTATGGGTTTGCCAAAGTGACATGAGGCAATGAGAGCAAATACAGTGGACCCCCGGTATTCGATGGCATCGTTATTCGATAAATCCGGTTTTCGATGCATTTTAACGCAAAAAGTTTTCCTCGGTATTCGATTGAAAACCCGGTATTCGATACGATTCGTACGAGACCTGTCCACATGTGGCCTGAACTGCTCCGTGTGTGCTAGTGTGTAAAAGCCAGCCAGTGTGCGTGCATCTAAGGATACATTTGGTACATTCCATATTATCCATATTATCACTGTGTTTGGTGCTAGTTTCTGCAAAATAAGTCACCATGGGCCCCAAGAAAGCTTGTAGTGCCAAGCCTTCGAGAAAAAAGGCACTAATGACTTATGAAATGAAGAAAGAGATAATTGCAAAGTACGAAAGTGGAGTGCGTGTGTCGGAGCTGGCCAGGTTGTATAATAAACCCCAATCAACCATCTCTACTATAGTGACCAGGAAAACGGCAATCAAGGAAGCTGTTCTTGCAAAAGGTGCAACTGTGATTACGAAACAGCGACCGCAAGTGTTAGAAAATGTTGAGAGATTGTTACTGGTGTGGATAAATGAAAAACAGATAGCAGGAGATAGCATCTCTCAAGCGATCATTTGTGAAAAGGCTAGGCAGTTGCATGACGATTTGTTAAAGAAATTGCCTGCAACTAGTGGTGATGTGAGTGAATTTAAGGCCAGCAAAGGTTGGTTTGAAAGATTTAAGAATCGTAGTGGCATACATAGTGTGATTAGGCATGGTGAGGCTGCCAGTTATGTTGTGCGACAGAAGTCCAGTGACTCTGAAGCTGGTCCTAGTGGCATTAAAAGAAGAAGGGAAGTAACCCTGGAAAAAGGACTTGCTACCTCAAGTCCTAATGGAAGGGGATTTCCCTTCGAAACACTAACACCTCTCCCCTCCTTCCATCCCATCAATCATCACCAGATCTTCATTAAGAGGTAAGTGTCAATTATTTTATTGTTATTGTAATTATTCTATTGCATTAAACTTAATATTTCATGTAGTAAAAATTTTTTTTTTCATACTTTTGGGTGTCTTGCACGGATTAATTTGATTTCCATTATTTCTTATGAGGAAAATTGATTCGGTTTTCGATATTATCGGTATTCGATGAGCTCTCAGGAACGGATTAATATCGAATACCGGGGTTCCACTGTATCATTTATACTAAAAAACAAGAACACCAACAAAAAATATCCTTTTTTGGAAAATTTGACAGATTTGTATGACAGTTGGGAAAGTAATGGGAGTGGGTCAGCTGGAGCTGTCACCCCTGGTACCGTCTTGGAAGAAAATCCCTGTAAAGATATAGAAATGCAAGACAGAGTGCACATGATGGAAATACAGTGGACCCCCGACATTCGATGGCATCGACATTCGATAAATCCGACATTCGATAAATCCGACATTCGATAAATCCGACATTCGATGCATTTTAACGCAAAAATTTCACCTCGACATTCGATGGAAAACCCGACATTTGATACGATTTGTACAAGACGTGTCCACGTGTGGCCTGAACTGCCCCGTGTGTGCCAGTGTTTACAAGCCAGCCAGTGTGCGTGCATCTAAGGATACATTTGGTACATTCAATATTATCCATATTATCACTGTGTTTGGTGCTTGTTTCTGCAAAATAAGTCACCATGGGCCCCAAGAAAGCTTCTAGTGCCAAGCCTTCGAGAAAAAAGGTGCTAATGACTATTGAAATGAAGAAAGAGATAATTGCAAAGTACGAAAGTGGAGTGCGTGTGTCGGAGCTGGCCAGGTTGTATAGTAAACCCCAATCAACCATCTCTACTATAGTGAGCAGGAAAACGGCAATCATGGAAACTGTTGTTGCAAAAGGTGCAACTTTGTTTTCGAAACAGAGATCGCTAGTGTTAGAAGATGTTGAGAGACTGTTATTGGTGTGGATAAATGAAAAACAGATAGCAGGAGATAGCATCTCTCAAGCGATCATTTGTGAAAAGGCTAGGCAGTTGCATGAGGATTTGGTAAAGTAATTGCCTGCAACTAGTGGTGATGTGAGTGAATTTAAGGCCAGCAAAGGTTGGTTTGAAAGATTTAAGAATCGCAGTGGCATACCCAGTGTGGTAAGGCATGGTGAGGCTGCCAGTTCGGACCACAAAGCGGCTGAAAAACATGTGCATGAATTTAAGGAGTGCATAGAGGCTGAAGGATTGAAACCTGAACAAGTGTTTAATTGTGACGAAACAGGCCTGTTTTGGAAGAAATTGCCAAGCAAGACCTACATTACTCAGGAGGAAAGGGCACTCCCAGGACATAAGCCTATGAAAGACAGGCTTACTCTTCTGATGTGTGCCAATGCTAGTGGTGATTGCAAAGTGAAGCCTTTATTGGTGTATCACTCAGAAACTCCCAGAGCGTTCAGGCAAAAGAATATCCTCAAGGCTAATTTGTGTGTGCTGTGGAGGGCAAACAGTAAGGCATGGGTCACTAGGGACTTTTTCTATGACTGGTTACACCATGCATTTGCCCCCAATGTGAAAAATTACCTAATTGAAAAGAAATTAGACCTTAAGTGCCTCCTGGTGTTAGACAATGCCTCTGGTCATCCTACAGACGTGGCAGAGCAACTTTCTGGGGACATGAACTTCATTGAGCTTCATTAAGGTCAAGTTTTTGCCTCCTAATGCCACTCCTCTCCTGCAGCCCATGGACCAGCAGGTCATTTCCAACTTCAAGAAACTGTACACAAAATCTATGTTTTAAAAGTGCTTTGTAGTGACCACAGAAACTCAACCGAGACTCTTTATGAGTTTTGGAAGGATCACTTTAATATCCTCAATTATATAAACCTTATAGGTAAGGCTTGGGAAGTGACTAAGAGGACCTTGAACTCTGCTTGGAAAAAACTGTGACCAGAATGTGTAGACAAAAGGGATTTTGAAGGGTTTGAGGCTAACCCTGAGAATCCTATGCCAGTTGAGGAATCCATTGTCGCATTGGGGAAGTCCTTGGGGTTGGAGGTTAGTGGGGAGGATGTGGAAGAGTTGGTGGAGGAGGACAATGACGAACTAACCACTGATGAGCTGCTAGATCATCTTCAACAGCAAGAGGCCAGACCTGAGGAAACTGCTTTGGAGGAGGGGATAGAGAAATTGAAGAAGTTGCCTACTTCAAAGATTAAGGAAATGTGTGCAATGTGGCTTAAAGTGCAAACCTTTTTTGATGAATATCACCCTGACACAGCTACTGCAAGGAGGGGTGTTAATGTTGCAGTTTAAAAACTGTAGTGTAAAGCACCCTTCTGGCAAGACAGTGATGGAGTGAATGATGGTGAAAGTTTTTCTTTTTCGGGCCACCCTGCCTTGGTGGGAATCGGCCAGTGTGATAATAATAAAAAATAATCACCCTGACACAGCTACTGCAAGCCGTGTTGGCAACCTGTACACTGACAATGTTGTGAAACACTTTAGGAAAGTCAGTAAGTAAGTTTATTCAGGTATACACAAATACAGTTACATAGAATTATCATACATAGCAGCATATGTGTAGAGAACCTGGGATAACCCGAAAAAGTCAGACAGAGTGACTTATTTCCATTGGGGTCCTTTTACCTTATTATAATATAAAGGTTATAATATTTTCTTATTCTACAATGAAGATAACATCTCATTATCATACTAAAAAGACTATCTACTACACGAGGGTCATTAAGACTAGCTACCATACTAGGGTCATTACTAGGAATAAGGAATAAGTCAAAGGAATGAGAGGTACAGGCCTCTATGGACAGATATGTTGTGTGACAGAAGTCCAGTGACTCTCAAGCTGGTCCTAGTGGCATTAAAAGAAGAAGGGAAGTAACCCCGGAAAAGGACTTGCTACCTCAAGTCCTAATGGAAGGGGATTCCCCTTCTAAACACTAACACCATCAACACTCTCCCCTCCTCCCATCCCATCAATCATCACCAGATCTTCATTAAAGGTAAGTGTCAATTACAGTGGACCCCCGCATAGCGAACGCCTTGCATAGCGAACAATCCGCATAGCGGACGCTTTGTTCGCTAAAATTTTGCCCCGCATAGTGGACAAAAACCCGCTCAGCGGCCTTCGTCCGAGACACGTCCAATGTGCGCCCTCAGCCAGCCTCACATGTGCCGCCCGTGCCATTGTTTACCAGCCAGCCTCCGCGGTAACATTCAAGCATACACTCGGAATATTTCGTATTATTACAGTGTTTTCGGTGCTGTTTCTGGAAAATAAGTGACCATGGGCCCCAAGAAAGCTTCTAGTGCCAACCCTACACCTCAAAGGGTAAGAATACCCATTGAAATGAAGAAAGAGATCATTGATAAGTATGAAAGTGGAGTACGTATCACCGACCTGGTCAGGTTGTACAAGAAACCAAAATCAACCATCTCTTCTATTGTGGGCAAGAAAACGGCAATCAAGGAAGCTGTTGTTGCCAAAGGTTTAACTGTGTTTTCGAAACAAAGATCGCAAGTGATGGAAGATGTTGAGAGACTCTTATTGGTGTGGATAAATGAAAAACAGCTAGCAGGAGATAGCGTCTCTCAAGCGATCATATGTGAAAAGGCTAGGAAGTTGCATGACGATTTAATTAAAAAAATGCCTGCAACTAGTGATGATGTGAGTGAATTTAAGGCCAGCAAAGGTTGGTTTGAGAGATTTAAGAAGCGTAGTGGCATCCATAGTGTGATACGGCATGGTGAGGCTGCCAGTTCGGACCACAAAGCGGCTGAAAAATATGTGCATGAATTCAAGGAGTACATAGAAACTGAATGACTGGAACCTGAACAAGTGTTTAATTGTGATGAAACAGGCCTGTTCTGGAAGAAAATGCCAAGCAGGACCTACATTACTCAGGAGGAAAAGGCACTCCCAGGACATAAGCCTATGAAAGACAGGCTTACTTTGTTGATGTGTGCCAATGCTAGTGGTGATTGCAAAGTTAAGCCTTTATTAGTGTATCACTCTGAAACTCCCAGAGCGTTCAGGCAAAAGAATGTCCTCAAGGATAATTTGTGTGTGCTGTGGAGGGCAAACAGTAAGGCATGGGTCACTAGGGAATTTTTCTATAACTGGTTACACCATGCATTTGCCCCCAATGTGAAAGATTACCTAACTGAAAAGAAATTAGACCTTAAGTGCCTCCTGGTGTTAGACAATGCCCCTGGTCATCCTACAGACGTGGCAGAGCGACTTTATGGGGACATGAGCTTCATTAAGGTGAAGTTTTTGCCTCCTAATATCACTCCTCTCCTGCAGCCCATGGACCAGCAGGTCATTTCCAACTTCAAGAAACTGTACACAAAAGCTCTGTTTCAAAAGTGCTTTGAAGTGACCACAGACACTCGATTGACTCTAAAAGAGTTTTGGAAGGATCACTTTAATATCCTCAATTGTGTAAACCTTATAGGTAAGGCTTGGGAGGGAGTGACTAAGAGAACCTTGAACTCTGCTTGGAAGAAACTGTGGCCAGAATGTGTAGACAAAAGGGATTTTGAAGGGTTTGAGGCTAACCCTGAGAGTAGTAGTATACCAGTTGAGGAATCAATTGTGGAATTGGGGAAGTCCTTGGGGTTGGAGGTTAGTGGGGAGGATGTGGAAGAGTTGGTGGAGGAGGACAATGAAGAACTAACCACTGATGAGCTGATAGATCAACTTCAAGAGCAAGAGGCCAGACCTGGGGAAACTGGTTCAAAGGAGGGGAGAGAGAAATTGAAGGAATTGCCTACTTCAAAGATTAAGGAAATGTGTGCAAAATGGCTTGAAGTGCAAACCTTTTTTGATGAAAATCACCCTCACACAGCTATTGCAAGCCGTGCTGGTGACTGTTACAATGACACTGTTGTGAACCACTTTAGACAAATCATAAAGGAACGAGAGGTACAGGCCACTATGGACAGATACGTTGTGCGAAAGAAGTCCAGTGACTCTGAAGCTGGTCCTAGTGGCATTAAAAGAAGAAGGGAAGTAACCCCAGAAAAGGACTTGCTACCTCAAGTCCTAATGGAAGGGGATTCCCCTTCTAAACACTAACACTCTCTCTCCCCTCCTCCCATCCCATCAATCATCACCAGATCTTCAATAAAAGTAAGTGTCATGTAATTGTGCATGCCTTTTTCAGTTTGTGTGTACTAAAATTAACATTTTTTTGTGGTAAAAAAAAAATTTTTTCATACTTTTGGGTGTCTTGCACGGATTAATTTTATTTCCATTATTTCTTATGGGGAAAATTAATTCGCATAGCGAACATTTCGCATAACGGCCAGCCCTCTTGCACGGATTAAGTTCGCTATGCGGGGGTCCACTGTATTCTATTGTTATTAATCTATTGTTATTGTTGTTATTGTAATTATTCTATTGCATTAAACTTAATATTTCATGTGGTAAATTTTTTTTTTCATACTTTTGGGTGTCTTGTACGGATTAATTTGATTTCCATTATTTCTTATGGGGAAAGTTAATTCGACTTTCGATATTTTCGACATTCGATAGCTCTCAGGAACAGATTAGTATCGAATGTCGAGGGTCCACTGTAATGGCACTAGTATTGTAGTAGCAGGAAATGACCAAGACATAAAAGATTCAGAAATACAAAAGAGAGATACTGCAAGAGATGGAGAAAAGTGGGATGAATCCTCTACTTTAGACGAGTTTCGAGAGCCTCACTACTCTCGGCAATGGGCCAGGCTAGTCTGGTGCTTTATACACAGGTAACCCGCATAGATGAGAGGAGCTTATGACAACATTTCGGTCCGACTTGGACCATTTACAAAGTCACACCAGGCTGTTGCTGCTGGAGGCTTGCTACCCCACATATCCATCACAGCTTTGTTGATCTGGCATCCAGTGAAGATACTTTTCCAGTTTCCTCTTGAAGGCTTCTACACTTGTTCCAGCCATGTTTCTGATATCTTCTGGTAAGATGATGAATAGTCTAGGGCCACGAATGTTGATACATTGTTCCCTTATTGTCCCCACCGCACCCCTGCTCCTCGCTGGGTTTATTTTGCACTTTCTTTCATATCTCACTCCAGTACGTTGTTATGGCAGCATGCAGATTTGGGACCAAGCCCTCGAGTACCTTCCAGGTATATTATCATGTATCTCCCTCCTCAAATCCAGTGAGTACATGTTAAAGACCATGGTGTTCCCAGTAATTTAAATGCTTTACTGACTCAATGTGTGCCATAAATGATCTCTGTATTTGTTCCAGCTCTGATATTTCTGCTTTGAATGAGGCCATCAGCACTGAGCAGTATTCTAAACAAGGGAGCACTAGAAATTTGAAGCATGTCACCAGCAGCATTATTTCTTCTGTTTTGAAAGTTCTCAATACCCACCTTGTCATCTTCCTGGTTGTTTTGATCTTTGTCTTATGCTCTTTAAAATGTCAGCTGACATAATTATTCCCAAGTCTTTTACATGTTCCTTTTGTTCTATTTGGTGACCCTCTGAGTTTTGTACACAGTGTTCTTTTGAGTTGTTCGTTCTTTCCATACCTAAGTAGCTGGAACTTATCACCACTGAATGTCATGTTGTTCTCCACTGCCCACTGGAAAGCCCTGCTTATGTCTTCCTGTAATTTTTCAGTGTCTTCTATCATAGTGACTTTCATGTTTAGTGTCATCTGCAAATGATGATACAAAACTGTGACGGTTGTAATTATCTACATCTGCTGTGAGGATGAGAAACAGCAGAGGTGCCAAGACAGTGCCTTGGGGCACTGAGCTTTTTACCTCACTGATGCTGGATTTTACTGCTTACTACTACTTTCTGTGTTCTGTGTTAGGAACCCAAAAATCCATCTGCCTACCTTCCCCGTATTGCCTATGGCCCTCATTTTGCGCGCTATCACTCCATGATCGAATTTGCAAATGCCTTTAGTGTCTGCTGTTAAGAAATTCAGAAATTTTTTGCTAGAGAGAAAGTTTGTTGCTGGCACAGATCATTAACCATTGCTAGGTTCGTTTGGAAAAGGAAAACATATTCCAGTATGTAAATGCAAATGCCAGAATTCAGAGTTGGGCTCTGTTATTAGCTTGTATGATCATGAATTGTTATTCAAGACTGGCAAAGAAAATGTTATTGCAGATGCATTAAGTAGATTACCTATTGAAGATCATAGCTTAGAGTCAGGTACACCTACCGAACATGTAAGATTAGTAGTCTCTCTAGATTTGCAAAATATCTCCTTTGACAAAATCAAAGAGGAAACTGGGATAGATGCTGCATTATCCCAAGTAGTGACTAACGTTAAATATAAGTGATGTAAGAACAGTGTACGTTTATCTGACTATAATTCCATCAAATCAGATCTAACTATTCATGATGATGTATTACATTGTATAGGAATAGAGTGGTAGTGCCTGTAGAATTAAGATGCAAGGTATTAGACTAATTAGAGCATTTACACATGGGTAATAATGGTATCAGTGCTACGAAGGCAGAAGCAAGGAAGTGGGTCTGGTGACCAAAGATGGACCAAGATATTGCGAAGTGACAAAGAATTGTCTGATTTGTTTTAAGAATTTTAAGCCAATTTCATCTCTTGTCCTATCTTGGCCAAGCACTGGGAAACTATGGCCTCGAGTGCATATAGACTATCTTGGCCAAGCACTGGGAAACCATGGTCTCGAGTGCATATAGACTATCTTGGTGCAGCACTGGGAAACCATGGTCTCGAGTGCATATAGACTATCTTGGTGCAGCACTGGGAAACCATGGTCTCGAGTGCATATAGACTATCTTGGTGCAGCACTGGGAAACCATGGTCTCGAGTGCATATAGACTATCTTGGTGCAGCACTGGGAAACCATGGTCTCGAGTGCATATAGACTATCTTGGTGCAGCACTGGGAAACCATGGTCTCGAGTGCATATAGACTATCTTGGTGCAGCACTGGGAAACCATGGTCTCGAGTGCATATAGACTCTCTTGGTGCAGCACTGGGAAACCATGGTCTCGAGTGCATATAGACTATCTTGGTGCAGCACTGGGAAACCATGGTCTCGAGTGCATATAGACTATCTTGGTGCAGCACTGGGAAACCATGGTCTCGAGTGCATATAGACTATCTTGGTGCAGCACTGGGAAACCATGGTCTCGAGTGCATATAGACTATCTTGGTGCAGCACTGGGAAACCATGGTCTCGAGTGCATATAGACTATCTTGGTGCAGCACTGGGAAACCATGGTCTCGAGTGCATATAGACTCTCTTGGTGCAGCACTGGGAAACCATGGTCTCGAGTGCATATAGACTATCTTGGTGCAGCACTGGGAAACCATGGTCTCGAGTGCATATAGACTATCTTGGTGCAGCACTGGGAAACCATGGTCTAGAGTGCATCTAGACTATGCAGGCCCAGTTGAGGGTAACTATTTTTTTGGTAATTGTAGATTCCTTTTCAAAATTCTTAGATGTGCAGGTAACTAGTTCCATGACATCCACAGTTACTACTGAGTTACTGCAGAAATCCTTTTGTAATTTTGGGTTACCAGACATAGTTATGTCAGATAATGCTGCATACTTTGTATCACAAGAGCTGGAAGCCTTCTTTAGTATGGAACATGTTACTCCAGCTCCATACCATCCATCATCAAATGGTCTGGCAGAGAGGACAGTAAGGTCATTGAAAGAAGGATTACGCAAATTTACAAAAGGATCTCTCACTACTAGATTATGTAGGTTCTTATATAACCACAGGAAAACTGTTCAATCCTCTACTAGTAAGACACCACCAGAAATGATGTTTAATAATAGGAATTTTAAATTCCCAGTAACGGCTGTCAAACGTCATGTTAGGGAAGACAAGTCATTGCCTAACATGCCTGCAGTGAACTTCAGGGAGAGGCAAAGCAATTTCATGTTGATGATGCTGTGTATGCAAATTTTTTGGGGAAAAGTGACCCTTGTGTGGAAGGGAAGATTGTGGAGGTATTAGGGGTTAGGAATTACAAAGTGTTATTAGAGGTTTTGCTAATTTGATATGTAAAAAGCATATAGATCAACTCATACCAAGGTTTAGGAGTGGAGAGTAAACACTGATTCCAACAGTACCACAAGCTGTAAGGAGTGGCTTAGAGGTACTGCCCACAATAGGTAATAGTGACAATAAACTTAAGGATCAGGTTAGTATGAAGGAAGAACCTCTTGGGAGTTTTATGAGGAAAACAGCAGTGTGAGAGGAGAGGTTGTATCTCAGGACAATGCAAACCCTCCATCTCTCCAGCATTCCAAAAAGAGTTGTGAAACCCCCAGACGCGTTGGATTTATAAGTAGTTTGGATGATGAGCTAATCTCTGTATGGTAACCATTCTACCTGTTGTAATGATATAATGAAATTTAGAAAAGGAGGAATGTAAGGTGTTGGGAGCAGTGAGAGGATTAAATACAGTGCACGAAAAAAAATCAATACATTTCCAACGCAAGAAAAATCTATACACGAGATTTTGGTGCATCCATTTCACTTGTGTTTCTGCCATAGGAAAAGTGAGTGGAGCTTGTGATGGCAGTGTACTGGAGCCCGTCTTGCTCTATTGTTCCCCACCATGCCATGCTTCATTGCTCTGCCAGAGCTTGGTGAGGAAGGAGGCCTGCTACATTGTTCCTCAGTGCCCCTTTTTCACTTGACCATGAACTTTGCCATGCTATATCTCCACTCTAAGTGGTCAGAAAGGGATGAACTTCTTTCACTTGCAGAGAAGACCCATGCACTGACCCTATTAGAGCAAGGCATGTCTGTGATACATGTAGCTACAGACCTGAAGGTGACGAGGATGGCAATTTACAGCCTCAAGAAAGCAGCTGCCTCACTCCCACCTGGCACCGTGCCACCCAGGAAGATGGGCTCTGGGGCCCCCAAAAAAGACTTCTCCTAACACAGACAAGATCCCAGAGCCCAGCTTCCTGGGTGGTACGGTGCCAGGTGAGAGTGAGGCAGCTGCTTTCTTGAGGTTGTAAATTAACATCCTCGTCACCTTCAGGTCTGCGGCTATGCATATCACAGACATGCCTTGCTCTAATAGGGTCAGTACATGGGTCTTCTCTGCAATTGAAAGTTTAGTTTGACTCATTCTGACCACTTGGAGCGGAGATATAGTGGGGCAAAGTTCATGGTCAAGTGAAAAAGGGGCACTGAGGAACAACGCAGCAGGCCTCCTTCCTCACCAAGCTCTGGCAGAGCACTGAAGCATGGCATGGTGGGGAACAATGGAGCAAGACAGGCTCCAGTACACAAAGTCATCACAAGCTCCGCCCACCTTTCCTATGGCAGAAACGCAAGTGAAATGTATGCACCAAAATCTCATGTATGTATAATTTTTCTGGCATTGGAAATGTAGTGATTATTTTTGTTTGCACTGTACTGTTTGTTACATTCATTCATTTATTTATAGCTTTGTAGTGGCTGTTGATGTTGAGCCGGGTTGTGGAGAGTACACTTGTTACTGTTACTCTGGCTTTCATTAACCCTTTCAGAGTCCATGCCATATATTTACGGCTTTACGTTCAGGGTCCAAACCGTAGATCTACGCCAAAATTCTAGCAGCATCAAATTTAGCGTGAAAAGGCTGGTAGGCCTACATGTGAGAGAATGGGTCTGCGTGGTGTGTGCGCGCGCCGTAAACAAAAATTCTAGGCGCCCACATAGCATTGTGGGAACGCCGGCTCAGTTACCTTTGTTCACCATGCCTCGTCGCAAGGCAGCTCTCACTCCAAGGAAACTTGGGACTCTCCTTTCCCTATCTGATAGTTCTGACTCTGATGGAAGTGGAAATGAAGATGAATTCTATGGCTTTGATAAGTTAGTTACCGAAAGGAATGACCAGGATATTTTTATTTATTTATTTATTTAATAATTTGAACATACATACAGAGGTACAAAAAAATACAGGTAAGAGCAGCATGCCAAAGCCACTTATATGCATAGCATTACAGGCAGGCTTAAAATTAACTTAAGATTAACTTAGCAATGATGTAATCAGTAATAAAACATTATTGTAAACAAATAACAATAAAGCACAAATGAGTATTACAAAGACAGGTCATATGGTTGCATGCATTGTTGTACATTCAGTAGAATGGAGTATTCTGTTAGGTAGTGTATTTAAAAAATAACAAAGTTAGATTGGGTTTTAGGTTTAACATTTATGTGATATAATTGTGAGAAACATTTAAGATATACAATTTATAAGGTTCAGTTATTCAGTATTTATTTGGTTTTGGGTGAGTAAGTGATCTTTGAGAAGAGACTTGAATTTATAAACAGGTAGTGTTTCTTTTATATTTACAGGTAATGAATTCCAGATTTTAGGGCCTTTTATGTGCATTGAGTTTTTGCATAGTGTGAGATGGACACGAGGAACATCAAAGAGTGATCTGTGCCTTGTGTTATGGTCATGTGTTGTGTTGAGGTTGGCAAGGAGATGTTTGAGGGGAGGGTTAATATCAGAGTTAAGTGTTCTATGTATGTAATAGGTGCAGTAATAAGTATGGATGTTTTGTATGGTGAGTAGGTTTAGTGTTTTGAATATTGGTGGAGTGTGCTGCCTGTAGTGGGAATTTGTTATCAATCTGACTGCAGCCTTTTGTTGGGTAATTAGTGGTCTGAGATGGTTAATTGTTGTTGAGCCTCATGCACAAATTCCATAGGTGAGATAGGGGTAAATAAGAGAGTGATATAGGGCCAGGAGGGCTGACTGTGGAACATAGTACCCTATCTTCGATAGTATGCCTACGGTCTTGGAAATTTTCTTAGAAATTTGTTGTATGTGTGTATGAAATTTGAGTCTATTGTCAAGGTGGATTCCTAAGAATTTTCCCTCTGATAGCTTTGTGATAGGTGATCCGTTTATCATTATGTTAAGAGGGACATCTGTAGCTCGGTTACTAAACTGAATGAAGTAGGTTTTGTCAATGTTTAGTGTAAGTTTGCTAGTCCTCATCCAGATAGATATTTTCTGTAATTCGGTATTTACAGTATTGGCTAGCATGACTGGGCTCAGGTGAGAGAAGACGTATGTAGTGTCATCTGCATATAGTGTGGGTTTGAGTAATTGCAAAGCCACTGAGCTAGAAATCTATACAGATATTGACGAATGTATTAATAATTTTCTAAAAAAGACCCAATACCTCTATAACAAGCACTGCCCTAAAAAAACTAAACAGATGACAGCTAAGAGACTGAACAGTCCCTGGTTAACACCCAGCATTCTCAAATCCATAAATACAAAACACCAATATGAAAAACAGTACAGAATGGGTCACATAACCAGAGACCAAACAAAACGTTACTCGTCAATCCTAACCAGCCTGATAAGAAGGGCAAAAAAATTGTATTATGAAAACAGATTATCCAACTTACGAGGTGATATAAAAAAGACCTGGAAAACCCTATCAGAAATTCTAGGAACAAAAAAGATATCACGAAATAGCGAAATAAAATTAGCAAAATCAGATGAACCCCAACTCCCACCAACAGAAACAGCAAACAGACTCAATGACTTCTTCTCCACTATAGGACAAAACCTTGCCAATAAAATCCCAAGCTCAGATACCCCACCAAATGACTACCTCACCGGCAACTACCCGAACACACTGTTCCTAGCTCCGACTAACCCATACGAAGTTTCCCTTATTATCAACACACTAAAAAACAAGGCAGGAGATTTAAATACCTTACCACCCTTTATATACAAAAAAGTGTCACAAGTGCTATCACCAATCATTGCAACACTCTTTAACAAATCCATTGAATCCTCCACCTTCCCTACAGTACTCAAAATAGCAAGGGTCACCCCGATCCACAAAGGAGGAGACCAAACAGAGTTGAATAACTATAGGCCAATATCCAACTTACACCCTCTCTCAAAAATCTTCGAAAAATTAATTCATAAACGAATCTACTCCTACCTTATCTCCCAAAACATACTCAACCCCTGCCAATTTGGATTCAGGCCAAATAAAAATACTAATGATGCTATTATACACATGCTAGAACATATATACACTGCAATAGAGAAAAAAGAAGTCCCACTGGGGATCTTCATTGACTTACGTAAAGCTTTTGATACAGTTAACCATGACTTGCTCCACGTAAAATTGTCACACTATGGTATAAGAGGGCACTCCCTCAACTACCTCAAGTCATACCTCAGCAACAGAAGCCAATATGTGTATGCAAATGGGGCAAACTCTTCTGCACAACCAATTACAGTTGGTGTCCCACAGGGAAGTGTCCTTGGCCCTCTTCTCTTTCTCCTATACATAAATGACCTTCCAAATGCTTCGCAATTACTCAAACCCACACTATTTGCAGATGACACTACATACGTCTTCTCCCACCCGAGCCCAGTCACGCTAGCCAATACTGTAAATACCGAATTACAGAAAATATCTACTTGGATGAGGACTAACAAACTTACACTAAACATTGACAAAACCTACTTCATTCAGTTTGGTAACAGAGCTACAGATGTCCCTCTTAACATAATGATAAACAGATCACCTATCACAAAGCTAACAGAGGGAAAATTCTTAGGAATCCACCTTGATAATAGACTCAAATTTCATACACATATACAACAAATTTCTAAGAAAATTTCCAAGACTGTAGGCATACTATCGAAGATACGGTACTATGCTCCACAGTCAGCCCTCCTGGCCCTATATCACTCTCTTATTTACCCCTATCTCACCTATGGAATTTGTGCATGGGGCTCAACAACAAGTAACCATCTCAGACCACTAATTACCCAACAAAAGGCTGCAGTTAGAATGATAACAAATTCTCACTATAGGCAGCACACTCCACCAATATTCAATACACTAAACCTACTCACCATACAAAACATCCATACTTATTACTGCACCTATTACATACATAGAACACTTAACTCTGATATTAACCCTCCCCTCAAACATCTCCTTGCCAACCTCAACAGAACACATGACCATAACACAAGGCACAGATCACTCTTTGATGTTCCTCGTGTCCATCTCACACTATGCAAAAACTCAATGCACATAAAAGGCCCTAAAATCTGGAATTCATTACCTGTAAATATAAAAGAAACACTACCTGTTTATAAATTCAAGTCTCTTCTCAAAGATCACTTACTCACCCAAAACCAAATAAATACTGAATAACTGAACCTTATAAATTGTATATCTTAAATGTTTCTCACAATTATATCACATAAATGTTAAACCTAAAACCCAATCTAACTTTATTATTTTTTAAATACACTACCTAACAGAATACTCCATTCTACTGAATGTACAACAATGCATACAACCATATGACCTGTCTTTGTAATACTCACTTGTGCTTTATAGTAATCTGTTTACATTAAAGTTTTATCACTGATTTCATCATTGCTTAGTTAATCTTAAGTTAATTTTAAGCCAGCCCGTAATGCTATGCATAGTATAAGTGGCTTTGGCATGCTGCTCTTATCTGTATTTTTTGTACCTCTGTATGTGTGCTCAAATTTTTAAATAAATAAATAAATAAATAAATAAATAAATTTGGTAGGTCATTTATGTATAGGAGAAAGAGAAGAGGGCCAAGGACACTTCCCTGTGGGACACCAACTGTAATTGGTTGTGTGGAAGAGTTTGCCCCATTTGTGTACACATATTGGCTTCTGTTGCTGAGGTATGACTTGAGGTAGTTGAGGGAGTGTCCTCTTATACCATAGTGCGACAATTTTATGTGGAGCAAGTCACGGTCAACTGTATCAAAAGCTTTACGTAAGTCAATGAAGATCCCTAGTGGGACTTCTTTTTTCTCTATTGCAGTGTATATATGTTCTAGCATGTGTACAATAGCATTATTAGTATTTTTATTAGGCCTGAATCCAAATTGGCAGGGGTTGAGTATGTTTTGGGAGATGACGATCCTTTGGTGTGGGCACGCCTCAGTCATGTTCAGTTGTACCTCATCGCAAGAGAAAACTATTATTTTCGCGTGGCCAGGCCTCTGACTTCAGTAATGATGATAGTGACGTGGATTGTGATTTTATTGCTCTTGATGATCATTTGAGTAGTGATAGTGAGGAAACATTCACCATGCGAGACTCCTCAGTTCAAGGACAAAGCAGAGCGTCAGCCACCAGCCCACCACAGCCACACCTACCAGCACAACCAACTTATGACATCCAGTATCCACCAGCAAACCATATGTGGGATTGGCAGCAAAATCCCAATTTTGTTCCCCAGCTCCACCACTTGGATGATTCTCAAAGTGGAATTCTACCAACTTGTCCCCTTGGAAACACTGCAAATGAACTGGAATTCTTTGAACTATTCTTTGACCAGCCCTTGATGGAAACTATTGTCAGGGAAAGTAATAAGTATTTTGAGTGCACCATGGCAAATACAACCATATCACCACAGTCAAGACTACACCGGTTGAAAGAGACGACTGTTGCAGAAATGTATTTGGTTTTTGCAACAATAATGCTTATGCCTCACGTCTATAAGCATAATTTAAAAGCATACTGGTCCACAGATCGGCTAATTTCTACCCCGGCCTTCAGTGAAATCATACCAGTGAACAGGTTTATCTTACTGTTACGTATGTTGCACTTCTCTGACAAAACCAGGCCTGACAGAAGTGACAGGTTATACAAAATTAGAAATGTTTTTATGCATCTGAAACAAAAGTTTAACATGTACTTTTATTCATTCAAGAATCTTGTACAGTGGACCCCCAGTATTCGATATTAATCCATTCCTGAGAGCTCATCGAATACCGAAAATATCGAAAAGCGAATCAATTTTCCTCATAAGAAATAATGGAAATCAAATTAATCCGTGCAAGACACCCAAAAGTATGAAAAAAAAAAAATTTTACTACATGAAATATTAAGTTTAATGCAATAGAATAATTACAATAACAATAAAATAGTTGACACTTACCTTTAATGAAGATCTGGTGATGATTGATGGGATGGGAGGAGGGGAGAGGTGTTAGTGTTTAGAAGGGGAATCCCCTTCCATTAGGACTTGAGGTAGCAAGTCCTTTTCCGGGGTTACTTCTCTTCTTTTAATGCCACTAGGACGAGCTTGAGAGTCACTGGATTTCTGTTGCACAACATATCTGTCCATAGAGCTCTGTACCTCCCATTCCTTTAAGATTTGTCTAAAATGGACCACAACATTGTCATTGTAATAGTCACCAGCACGGCTTGCAACAGCTGTGTTAGGGTGATTTTCATCCATAAAGGTTTGCACTTCAACCCACTGTGCACACATTTTCTTAATTTTTGAAGTAGGCACAATGGATTCCACAACTGGCATAGGCTTCTCAGGGTTAGCCCCAAACCCTTCAAAATCTTTCTTAATTTCCATACTAATTCTCACCCTTTTTACCACAGGGTTGGCACTAGAAGCTTTCTTGGGGCCCACGGTGACTTATTTTGCAGAAACAAGCACCAAAAACAGTGATAATATGGATAATATGGAATGTACCGAATGTATCCTTAGATGCGCGCACACTGCCTGGCTTGTAAACACTGGCACACACGGGGCAGTTCAGGCCACACATGGACACGTCTCGTACGAATCGTATCGAATACCGGGTTTTCGATCGGATACCGAGGCAAAATTTTTGCGATATAATGCATCGAATACCGGATTTATCGAATACCAATGCCATCGAATACCGGGGTCCACTGTACTTGACGAGTCTTTGATTTTGTTCAAAGGTAGACTGTCGTTCAAATAGTATATACCGAACAAGAGGAAACGCTTTGGTATAAAACTGTTTGCACTCTGTGACTGTGACAGTGGCCTGGTATTGGATATTTTTGCATACACAGGAAGTAAAACATTAAAAGATGCCATGATGTTATTGGGTATCTCAGGTGACGTAGTGAGAAGCATGATGGCACCTTATCATGGTAAGGGGCATACATTATATAACGATAACTGGTACACAAGCCCTTTACTCAGTGATTTCTTGCGAGTGAACATGACAGATGTGTGTTGCACAGTGCGTTCTAATCGTAAACATATGCCCAGGCTCAACGCAGGCACTCGTGGTGATGAGGCGCAGGTGTTTACTGCCAATGACATCATGGCATTACGGTGGCATGACAAACAAGATGTCACATTGTTGACAGCCATTCACCCTAACGAAATGCAAGACAGTGGCAAAGTTGATAGAGTGACTAATGAATGTATTCAAAAACCAGTGACAGTGACTGATTATACACAAAACATGCACTTGGTTGACAAATGTGACATGCAGATTGGCTTTGTTGATTGCGTTTGTGAGAGTTACAAGTGGTACATGAAACTTTTCTTCCATCTCATGGACATTTCAATGCTCAATGCATATAATATGTACCAAATTCCTTCTATCTTGCACCTACTGAGCCCACGGAAGTCACCGAGATTATAAAGTCACTTAAAAATAACTCGGGGAATCTGTCTCATATCCCACCATTATTGTACAAGCAAGCGGCCCATGTCCTTTCGCATGCTATTCATTACTTTTTAACAAGCCACTAGAAACTAGCACCTTGCCGAAACTACTCAAGACGGCAAGGGTTACACCAATACATAAAGGTGGTGACCCTACAGATTTAAACAACTATAGGCCAATATCAAACTTACCATTGCTATCCAAAATCTTTGAGAAACTCGTGCACAGGAGACTATATTTATTTATAACGGCACAAAACATACTCAACCCCTGCCAATTTGGATTCAGGAAAAATAAAAGCACTAATGATGCAATCATAAAAATGCTAGATCTGCTTTACACAGCATTGGAAAATAAGGAATATCCACTAGGAATTTTTATTGACCTAAGAAAAGCTTTTGACACAGTAGACCACGGCATATTACTCCACAAACTTGACCATTACGGTATAAGAGGCCATGCGCTTGCATATTTCAAATCTTACCTTACTAATAGGTATCAGTATGTCACCATTAAAGACACAGCATCAGCAACATGGCCACTTGATACTGGAGTTCTGCAGGGAAGTGTCCTTGGTCCCCTGCTCTTCCTCATACACATCAATGATCTTCCAAACGTATCCCAACACCTGAAACCCATTCTCTTTGCTGAAGACACGACTTATGTCATCTCTCACCCTAATCTTGCCACCCTCAACACCATTGTTAACGAGGAGCTGATCAAAATATCGACTTGGATGACAGCCAATAAACTTACGCTTAACACTGACAAAACCTACTATATTATGTTTGGTAGCAGAGCAGGAGTTGCGCAAATTAACATTAAGATCGACAACACTCCAATTACCAGACATAACGAGGGCAAATTCCTAGGCCTATACCTTGACAACAGCCTGAATTTCAGCACCCATATCCAACACATAACCAAAAAAAGTATCCAAAACGGTTGGGGTCCTCTCCAAGATACAATACTAGGTGCTGCAAAATGCCCTTCTCACACTATACCACTCACTTATTTATCCATACCTCACCTATGCTATTTGTGCTTGGGGATCAACTGCAGCAACACACCTAAAGCCAATAATAACCCAACAAAAAGCTGCAGTAAGAATAATCACTAAATCCCATCCCTGGCAACACACCCCCCCACTCTTCATAGACCTAAACTTACTCCCAGTTCAGTACATCCACACTTCCTACTGTGCAATCTACATCTACAGGACCTTAAATTCCAATATTAACCTTGACCTAAAATGCTTTCTTGATAGTTGTGACAGAACCCACAGGCATAACACCAGACACAAACATCTCTATGACATTCCCCGTGTCCGACTAAACCTTTACAAAAATTCAATGTATGTCAAAGGCCCTAAAATCTGGAATACCCTACCTGAAAACTCTAGAACTGCAGACACATTCATCAGTTTTAAAACTACAGTTAGAAAACATCTTATCTCCCTGATACACCCCATCAACTAACAACACAAATACCACCTGGTGGTTCACACTTACACTCACTCACCCATTTGTCCATAAACAGAAATATTAATCTCAATCTTAAAATAATGAATCCAAACTAGTCCTAAGTTGGCCTGTGATACTCCAATACTGAAACTATGTATTGTGCCAAAACAAAAGCATTCACATTGCTAAACTCACAAACTGGTATTTAGTCACTTAGCCATAATAGCAACTTACCTCATAATTTGTAATATTTTAAAATTAAGAATTAAACTAAGTCTGCCCGAAATGCCTAGCCATGCTAGGTGTTCTAGTGGTACACTCTGTAATTATTATTTTACTACATGTAAACCACACAATAACCAAATTCTGTATACTCAGCATTGTAATCCTTATAGAGAATAAACTTTGAATTTGAAGTGAAGACTGGCAACAGACCACCATATGGTGAATTTTGTTTGTCTGTTGTCAGACAACTCATAATGAAGTACCAGGTAACAACACCTGCTATACAAAACCGTCCTCGAACTCCTCAGGATATACCCAAGCGTTTAAGGAGGGAAGGTGATCACTTCATAATACAGCTTCCTGCAACTAAGAAGAAATTTGCTCAGAAGAGATGTGTTGTCTGTGCACAAACAAAACGACTGCAACAAAGATGCAAAGACACTCGGTTTATGTGTGAGGAATGTAAGGTACCTCTGTGCACCCCAAACTTACCTACCACACCCTCTCTAAAAGTTTCTCCTACTTTAGCATTCAGGTCCCCTACCACAATTACTCTCTCACTTGGTTCAAAGGTTCCTATACATTCACTTAACATCTCCCAAAATCTCTCTCTCTCTCTCTCTCTCCTCTACACTTCTCTCTTCTCCAGGTGCATACATGCTTATTATGACCCACTTTTCACATCAAACCATTTTAATCCACATAATTCTTGAATTTACACATTTATATTCTCTCTTCTCCTTCCATAACTGATCCTTCAACATTACTGCTACCCTTTCCTTAGCTCTAACTCTCTCAGATACTCCAGATTTAATCCCATTTATTTCCCCCCACCGAAACTCCCCTACCCCCTTCAGCTTTGTTTCGCTTAGGGCCAGGACATCCAACTTCTTTTTATTCATAACATCAGCAATCATCTGTTTCTTGTCATCTGCACTACATCCACACACATTCAAGCATCCCAGTTTTATAAAGTTTTTCTTCTTCTCTTTTTTAGTAAATGTCTACAGGAGAAGGGGTTACTAGCCCATTGCTCCCGGCATTTTAGTTACCTCATACAACACGCATGGCTTACGGAGGAAAGATTCTCTTCCACTTCCCCATGGACAATAGAAGAAATAAGGAAGAACAAGAGCTATTTAGAAAAAAGAAGAAAAACCTAGATATATGTATATACATGCATGTGCATGCCTGTGTAGTGTGACCTAAGTGTAAGTAGAAGTAGCAAGATATCCCTGTTATCCAGCATGTTTATGAGACAGAAAAAGACACCAGCAATCCTACCAACATGTAAAACAGATACAGGTTTCTGTTTCACAGTCATCTGGCAGGACGGTAGTGCTTCCCTGGGTAGTTGCTGTCTACCAACCTACTACCTACTTTTGAATCTATTGTCCACTGTCGACAGGAATATAAATCATGTTTCATAAAAAGCCTTTTTGAAAATATGAATATATCCTTTGGTTTATATAAATTAGATTCATTTATAATTAATAGAACTATTGTACACCCACGATAAATTTCTTTAGCGTTAAGGAGCCAGTAAGCCATTAAATTAAGTCAGCCGATAATGCCTAGGCATAACAGAGGCTCTCTTTACACTGCAACCCATTATTGTAAATAAATAACCTCAATGTACTACTTGCAAAGAAATAAATTTGAATTTGAATTTGAAAAGCTCTTAAAAATAGCAACCTAGATGACTACCAATAATGAGGGAAAATTTCTGGGTCTGCCCCTTGACAGCAACTTGAAATTCAACACCCATATCCAACACAACAAAACAAGTGTCAAATATAGTTGGCATCCTCTCAAAGATACGTTATGTACCACAAACAGCACTGCTTACACTATACTATTCACTGATCTACCCCTACTTTACCTACACAATCTGTGCCTGGGGATCCACAACAGCAAATCACTTTAAGATAATAACTCAACAAAAAGCTGCAGTACAAATGATGACACAGTCCACTGCTAGACAACGCACCCCTTCTTCCCCAACTCTTTAACCCTTAACCCTTTGACTGTTTACGTAGTATATATACGTCTTACACACCACTGTTTCTGACGTATTAATACGCGTAAATTCTAGCGACTTCTAAACATTCTCTCACATGTGGGCTGGTAGGCCCACATGTGAGAGAATGGGTCTGTTTGGCCAGTGTGCACCACATAAAAAAAATCCTGCAGCACGCAGTGCATAATGAGAAAAAAAACTGACCGTTTTTTTGGATTAAAACGGCAACTTTGAGGTGTATTTTCAAATAGTATTTATCGTTGTATTCTCATTTTCATGGTCTCAGGTGATAAAATGGAAAACATTACAGAAATAAATTGATTTTGATTACTTTCATGATGAAACCGACCTTGAAATTGAGCTCAAAGTAGCGGAAATGTTCAATTTTTACCAATGTTCAGGAGTAAGCAAATCACACCACATGTCCAATACACATCAACTGGGGAGTCTAATATTCTTTCACTAGTGCACTGATATTATTTATACCATTTTTACAATAATGCAGTAGTCTGCATACCAGTAAATTTTGTATTTTTTTGTATGAATAAAAAATAAAAATAGAAAGCAATAGTAATACAGTGGACCCTTGACCAATGTTGGCATCGTCTAACGTTAAATCCGACTAGCGATACATTTTAATGCAAAATTTTTGCCTTGACTAGCGCTAAAAAACCCGACCAACGCTATTCGTTCCGTTCGAGACGCGTCCACTTGTGGCCTGAGCGCGCCTCACGTGTCCTGTGGGTGCCAGTGTTTACAAGCCAGCCAGCCACTGTGGTCCCATCCAAACATACAATCGGAACATTTCATATTATCACAGCGTTTGTAGTGATTGCACCTGCAAAATAAGTCACCATGGGCCCCAAGAAAGCTTCTAGTGCCAACCCTACAGCAAAAAGGGTGAGAATTACTATGGATATGAAGAAAGAGACCATTGCTAAGTATGAAAGTGGAGTGCATGTCTCCGAGCTGGCCAGGTTGTACACAAAACCCCAATCAACCATCGCTACTATTGTGGCCAAGAAAACGGAAATCAAGGAAGCTGTTCTTGCCAAACGTGCAACTATGTTTTCGAAACTGAGATCGCAACTAATAGAAGATGTTGAGAGACTGATATTGGTGTGGATAAATGAAAAACAGATAGCAGGAGATAGCATCTCTCAAACGATCACATGTGAAAAGGCTAGGAAGTTGCATGACGATTTAATTAAAAAAATGCCTGCAACTAGTTCTGATGTGAGTGAATTTAAGGCCAGCAAAGGTTGGTTTGAGAGATTTAAGAATCGTAGTGGCATACATAGTGTGATAAGGCATGGTGAGGCTGCCAGTTCGGACCACAAAGCGGCTGAAAAATATGTCCAGGAATTCAAGGAGTATTACCGCGTGTAGCGTGTCAGCGTGCCTCGTTGTGCTCCCGGTTTTTTCTGGTGTTTTCACGGTCGCTCTTACGTGCTAGAACTTTAATTTGTGTCATCAATCCTATACGATACATCCCTCTAGCGCCTGGAACCAATCTTGGGCGGAAAACATTATATACTGAGTAAAAAAAGGAGAATTAGTGTGCACTTCCTAGCAGAGTTTACTGCCAGAGGGGAATCATAGGCCTGTCCCGTGTGGAAAAATAATAATATTGAACTTTGTGTCAGAGGAAAGAAAGTCTCCCTGAAAGCATTGAGTATACATAGTGTATAGTGTATACTACAGTGGCTCCCTAGTATATTGATGATAAAGGCTAAAGTGTCATTTGAAAACAGGTGAATTTGTAAATGAAGTGATAAGCCTATAGAGGCAGGTGCCAGAAGTCGCCAGAAACTTACCACAGGTCAGCTGTTTTTAATAATCTTCCTGGCCTGCTAGTGTACTCGCATATAATCTAGTGATACCAGTGAATAGCAGAATACAGTGTTGTAGTAGCAACTAACCAGTATTATAATGGTACTTAGTGAAGTGGAGTGACTTTCATTAGTTTCTTTTTCTTGAAATATCAGACGTTACTGTGAATTTCATATAACCTTTAGTTACCAGCGGTCGCAATATACACAACGAGAAGCAATTATTACTACAGAAAAAGCGCCCTTCCTCCAAAATTTGCACCAGTCAACTATAGTGATAATATAGCATTTATTGTGGTGGAGACGGAAAAAAAAAAAAAAATAGAGAAGCTAGATACAGCGATTGATAAACAAAGGTGGAGGCTCGACCGTTCGTCATTGTAGGAGTGCCAGCAGTCACCGGCTCTTCAACACGCAAGTTATACTTTTGTATCAAACAAATCACATATTACTCGGGTAGATAATTTCCAGTAGATCCTTCATGTGTTAGCTCAAATCACCGACCAGTATGGTTTAAATAAGTGACCCACTGATCAGATCAGATAGACTGGTCCGAACCCTTGACTGGTCCGAACCCTTGACTGGTCCGAACCCTTGACTGGTCCGAACCCTGGACTGGTTTCAAACGGTTTCGTTGTGCACCACCTAGCAGGTTATTAATAGAATATTCAAGAGGTTGCTAGTAGAATTGCAGTAAATAAACCATTCAAATCATTATGAAGCTGTGTGTAGTCTGTGGTCAGTCAAACAAACGGGCTTCCACATGCATAAATTGTCATTTCTGTGGAAATTGGTGTCACGCCCCTTGTGCAGATATCCAAGAACTAGCTACAAGCAGTATTAAAACAGGGAAGTGTTTTTGGGTATGCCCAAATGAGATAAATCTGTGGACTAAAATCACAAGGGTATTAAAAGAGGTCAACATCAAAGCTGCTTTCATAGAAAACCTGGAAGCTTTCTACAACAGATGGGAACATAAAAAGTCCGGGCTGAATGGTACTGCCCTTGATACTGGCCATGTAGTCAGAAACTGTAAGGCTGGAGATGATGTCCTGGTAGTCAGTAAATGGGGGGCTGATAGTGCTGTCCTGGGAGACAGTAATGGGGAAGCTGGAGGTGCTGTCCTGGGAGACAGTAATGGTGAAGCTGGAGGTGCTGTCCTGGGAGACAGTAATGGTGAAGCTGGAGATGCTGTCCTGGGAGACAGTAATGGGGAAGCTGGAGATGCTGTCCTGGGAGACAGTAATGGTGAAGCTGGAGATTTTGTCCAGGTAGTCGGGAATTATACGCAGGAAGGAATACATATGAATGACCGCATAGGGGACAGGAGCCATAGTAGGGAAACAAGTGTAGTCAAAGATAAGATAAAACCAATATTGCAAACTAGAAATACCGCAGGAAATAGCAAACAAGAGGACTCCACTAGCAATAGTGAGGATATATTACCAAAAACAAATGGTGGGAGCTCCATTGTTGGTGCTAGGGAGGATAGAAGTAAGACAGGGAAACATGCACCAACAGGGAATACAGTCACAGAAACCCAAGGCAAACCAAAACCAAGCCTGTGCACATACTATGCACTCGGTATCTGCTGGCATGGGAAATCTGGAAAAACAGATGGGACGTGCAACTATGACCACCCTAGGAAATGCCATGCCCATATGACAACAGGAAAATGCAAACTCCCTTCCTGTAAGCTTTTTCACCCTGAACTGTGTACCTCTTCAGTACAGGAAAGACTGTGCTATAACTTAAATTGCCAGGCATACCATCTAAAGGGGACAAAAAGATACAAAACATCCAGGCCATGGGAAAACCTGGGTAGCCACAGCCACTCAAGAGGGAGAGGTTTTTTAGTGCCAGGAAGGAAAAAAAACTGGCAGGAAATGGCAGAAATCGTACACCAAATCCAGTCATTCCTGGAGTGGAACCACAGTCGATGGCCTCCACTCCAAACCAACAGATACAGATACTAATGCCGGAAAAAAAATCCCCCCCCAGTACCAACAATACCACCAGTCCGATAACATTCTTCTTTGCAAATATACAGGGTCTAAAGCCAGCAACAAACAACAAAATACCTTTCATCCGTGGACTGCTTGCAGAGGCAAAGGCAATGTTCGCGGCTTTCACTGAGACCCACATAAAGGATCACTTGGACAACGAAATATGGATCCCAGGTTACAACCTATACAGATGTGACAGAGTGAACAGGCAAAAGGGGATGGTTGGCCTGTACATTGCAGAGTCACTTGTTTGCACAGAACTGCTAAATGCCTCAAATGATGTAGTGGAAGTTTTAGCAGTAAAGGTCGAGAACCAAAACCTAGTCATTGTGATAGTCTACAAGCCTCCGGATGCAACATCCCAGCAATTCCAGGAACAGCTGTTAAAAATTGACCACTGTCTGGAAAACCTTCCAGCTCCTGCACCCAACATCTTGCTCCTGGGGGATTTCAACTTAAGGCACCTAAAATGGAGGAATATAGCAAATAATATTGTTGCAGTAATAACACCAGGAGGCAGCTCTGATGAAAACTCACACTCACGCGAGCTTTTAAATCTCTGCACAAAATTCAATTTAAACCAGCAAATAATAGAGCCTACTAGACTGGAGAATACACTAGACCTCATCTTCACTAACAATGATGATCTGATAAGAAATATCACCATATCAAAAACAATATACTCAGATCACAACATAATTGAGGTTCAGTCATGTATGCGCGGAGCCCCAGACCGACATAATGAGATTAGTCACGAGGGAGCATTCACCAAATTCAACTTCAATAACAAAAACATAAAGTGGGACCAAGTAAACCAAGTCCTAACCGATATAAGCTGGGAAGATATACTAAGCAACACAGACCCCAACTTATGCCTAGAACAGATTAACTCGGTAGCACTCGATGTATGCACAAGGCTTATTCCTCTAAGAAAAAGGAGGAGTAGATGTAAAACAGAAAGAGACAGGCGCTCCCTTTACAGGCGACGGAAAAGAATAACAGAGCGGCTAAAAGAGGTCAATATATCTGAAATGCGTAGGGAGACACTGGTCAGAGAAATAGCAAGCATCGAACTTAAGCTAAAAGAATCCTTTAGGAGTCAGGAATCGCGGGAAGAACTAAAAGCCATAAATGAAATCGAAAGAAACCCAAAGTATTTCTTCTCCTATGCCAAATCAAAATCGAGAACAACGTCCAGTATTGGGCCCCTACTTAAACAAGATGGGTCCTACACAGATGACAACAAGAAAATGAGTGAGCTACTCAACTCCCAATATGACTCAGTTTTTAGCAAGCCGCTAACCAGACTGAGAGTCGAAGATCAAAATGAATTTTTTATGAGAGAGCCACAAAATTTGATTAACACAAGCCTATCCAATGTTATCCTGACGCCAAATGACTTCGAACAGGCGATAAATGACATGCCCATGCACTCTGCCCCAGGGCCAGACTCATGGAACTCTGTGTTCATCAAGAACTGCAAGAAGCCCCTATCACGAGCCTTTTCCATCCTATGGAGAGGGAGCATGGACACGGGGGTCGTCCCACAGTTACTAAAAACAACAGACATAGCCCCACTCCACAAAGGGGGCAGTAAAGCAACAGCAAAGAACTACAGACCAATAGCACTAACATCCCATATCATAAAAATCTTTGAAAGGGTCCTAAGAAGCAAGATCACCACGCATCTAGAAACCCATCAGTTACACAACCCAGGGCAACATGGGTTTAGAACAGGTCGCTCCTGTCTGTCTCAACTATTGGACCACTACGACAAGGTCCTAAATGCACTAGAAGACAAAAAGAATGCAGATGTAATATATACAGACTTTGCAAAAGCCTTCGACAAGTGTGACCATGGCATAATAGCGCACAAAATGCGTGCTAAAGGAATAACAGGAAAAGTCGGTCGATGGATCTATAATTTCCTCACTAACAGAACACAGAGAGTAGTCGTCAACAGAGTAAAGTCCGAGGCAGCTACGGTGAAAAGCTCTGTTCCACAAGGCACAGTACTCGCTCCCATCTTGTTCCTCATCCTTATATCCGACATAGACAAGGATGTCAGCCACAGCACCGTGTCTTCCTTTGCAGATGACACCCGAATCTGCATGACAGTGTCTTCCATTGCAGACACTGCAAAGCTCCAGGCAGACATCAACCAAATCTTTCGGTGGGCTGCAGAAAACAATATGAAGTTCAACGATGAGAAATTTCAATTACTCAGATATGGTAAACATGAGGAAATTAAATCTTCATCAGAGTACAAAACAAATTCTGGCCACAAAATAGAGCGAAACACCAACGTCAAAGACCTGGGAGTGATCATGTCGGAGGATCTCACCTTCAAGGACCATAACATTGTATCAATCGCATCTGCTAGAAAAATGACAGGATGGATAATGAGAACCTTCAAAACTAGGGAGGCCAAGCCCATGATGACACTCTTCAGGTCACTTGTTCTATCTAGGCTGGAATATTGCTGCACACTAACAGCACCTTTCAAGGCAGGTGAAATTGCCGACCTAGAAAATGTACAGAGAACTTTCACGGCGCGCATAACGGAGATAAAACACCTCAATTATTGGGAGCGCTTGAGGTTCCTAAACCTGTATTCCCTGGAACGCAGGAGGGAGAGATACATGATTATATACACCTGGAAAATCCTAGAGGGACTAGTACCGAACTTGCACACGAAAATCACCCACTACGAAAGCAAAAGACTTGGCAGACGATGCACCATCCCCCCAATGAAAAGCAGGGGTGTCACTAGCACGTTAAGAGACCATACAATAAGTGTCAGGGGCCCGAGACTGTTCAACTGCCTCCCAGCACACATAAGGGGGATTACCAACAGACCCCTGGCAGTCTTCAAGCTGGCACTGGACAAGCACCTAAAGTCAGTTCCGGATCAGCCGGGCTGTGGCTCGTATGTTGGTTTGCGTGCAGCCAGCAGCAACAGCCTGGTTGATCAGGCTCTGATCCACCAGGAGGCCTGGTCTCAGACCGGGCCGCGGGGGCGTTGACCCCCGGAACTCTCTCCAGGTAAACTCCAGGTAAACATAGACAGTGAAGGACTGAAACCTGAACAAGTGTTTAATTGTGACGAAACAGGCCTGTTTTGGAAGAAAATGCCAAGCAGGACCTACATTACTCAGGAGGAAAAGGCACTCCCAGGACATAAGCCTATGAAAGACAAGCTTACTCTGTTGATGTGTGCTAATGCTAGTGGTGATTGCAAAGTGAAGCCTTTATTGGTGTATCACTCTGAAACTCCCAGTGTGTTCAGGAAAAACAATGTCCTCAAGGCTAATTTGTGTGTGCTGTGGAGGGCAAACAGTAAGGCATGGGTCACCACGGACTTTTTCTATGACTGGTTACACAATGCATTTGCCCCCACTGTGAAAAATTACCTCCTGGAAAATAAATTGGACCCTAAGTGCCTCCTGGTATTAGACATTGCTCCTGGTCATCCTTCAGACTTGGCAGAGCGACTTTATGGGGACATGAGCTTCATTAATGTCAAGTTTTTGCCTCCTAATACCACTCCTCTCCTGCAGCCCATGGACCAGCAGGTCATTGCAAACTTCAAGAAACTGTACACAAAAGCTATGTTTGAAAGGTGCTTTGTAGTGACCACAGAAACTCAATTGACTCTAAGAGAGTTTTGGAGAGATCACTTTAGCATCCTCAATTGTGTAAACATTATAGGTAAGGCTTGGGAGGAAGTGACTAAGAGGACCTTGAACTCTGCTTGGAAAAAACTGTGACCAGAATGTGTATACAAAAGGGATTTTGAGGGGTTTGAGGCTAACCCTGAGAAGCCTATGCCAGTTGAGGAATCCATTGTCACATTGGGGAAGTCCTTGGGGTTGGAGGTTAGTGGGGAGGATGTGGAAGAGCTGGTCGAGGAGGACAATGAAGAACTAACCACTGATGAGCTGCTAGATCATCTTCAACAGCAAGAGGCCACACCTGAGGAAACTGCTTCGGAGGAGGGGAGAGAGAAATTGAAGAAGTTGCCTACTTCAAAGATTAAGGAAATATGTGCAAAGTGGCTTGAAGTGCAAACCTTTTTTGATGAAAATCACCCTCACACAGCTACTGCAAGCTGTGTTGGCAACCTGTACACTGACAATGTTGTGAAACACTTTAGGAATGTCATAAAGGAACGGGAGGTACAGGCCTCTATGGACAGATATGTTGTGCGACAGAGGTCCAGCGACTCTCAAGCTGGTCCTAGTGGCATTAAAAGAAGAAGGGAATTAACCCCGGAAAAGGACTTGCCACCTCAAGTCCTAATGGAAGGGGATTCCCCTTCTAAACACTAACACCATCAACACTCCCCTCCTCCCATCCCATCAATCATCACCAGATCTTCAATAAAGATAAGTGTCATGTAATTGTACATGTCTTCTTCAGTTTGTGTGTATTAAAATTAATATTTCATGTGGTAAAAATTTTTTTTTGTTCATACTTTGGGGTGTCATGAACGGATTAATTTGATTTCCATTATTTCTTATGAGGAAAATTAACTCTACTAACGATAATTTTGATTAACGATGAGCTCTCAGGAACGGATTAATATCGTTGGTCGAGGGTCCACTGTATAAGAGGGGCCTAGAGACATGACTAATGAACAGAGGATATGTTACTTTAGTGCCACGAATGTCTACATTGTTTATTCTGGACCCTATTTTGAAATTGGCATCTTTTTTAATTTGCATGAAATTGGCCAAATTGCCAATTTCTGACCACTTTATTGGGTAGTTCAAATCGGTAAATGGGCGGTTTCTTGTAGTCATCTGATAGATAAAATGGAGTTCTAAAGAAATAGCTATGAGTTTGGTCAACTGAAACAAAGGAATTGGCTAAAAACAGGGCTCAAAGTCGCCGAAATCGCCGATACATATATGTCGCTGAGACCACTAACTTCGTAGGAGCGTAATTCCGCGAGCTTTCGACAAAATTTCATACTTTTGGTGTCATTACCATCGGAAAAAGATTCTCTATCATTTCATAAGAAAAATAATTTTTTTCAAATATTTATCGACATTGAATGACAGTTTCAGAAAGGGGCCTGCGACAGTCAAAGGGTTGAACTGTCCAAGCAGATCTATGTTCACATGCGTAGTGCTCCAAATGTAGATCTACGTTTTTTTTACATATTTTCAAATATAACAAAAAAAAAAGTAGATCAAAGTTTTTTTTACACGTTTTCAAATGTAAAAAAAGAAAAGAAGATCTACTTGTTTTACATACTTTCAAATGTTGAAAAAACGTAGATCTGCATTTGGACAGTTTAAGGGTTAAATACCTAAACTCACTCACTGTATAAAACATTCACTCTTACTACTGTGTATCCTACATATACAGAACAAATTCTAATATTAATCCCGACCTGAAGCACTTTCTTGATATAGTTGCAACAGACAATACAATGGACCCCCGGTATTCGATGGCATCGGTATTTGATAAATCCGGTATTCGATGCATTATATCGCAAAATTTTGCCTCGGTATCCGATTGAAAACCCGGTATTCGATACGATTCGTACGAGACGTGTCCACATGTGGCCTGAACTGCTCCGTGTGTGCCAGTGTTTACAAGCCAGCCAGTGTGCACGCATCTAAGGATACATTCGGTACATTCCATATTATCCATATTATCACCCACGCTTCACACCCATATAAGAGCGTTGGTAAAACTATACTCTCATACATTCCCCTCTTTGCCTCCAAGGACAAAGTTCTTTGTCTCTGGTGCACTTAGGAGTCTGTGGAGACAAAGAACTTTGTCCTTGGAGGCAAAGAGGGGAATGTATGAGAGTATAGTTTTACCAACGCTCTTATATGGGTGTGAAGCGTGGGTGATGAATGTTGCAGCGAGGAGAAGGCTGGAGGCAGTGGAGATGTCATGTCTGAGGGCAATGTGTGGTGTGAATATAATGCAGAGAATTCGTAGTTTGGAAGTTAGGAGGAGGTGCGGGATTACCAAAACTGTTGTCCAGAGGGCTGAGGAAGGGTTGTTGAGGTGGTTCGGACATGTAGAGAGAATGGAGCGAAACAGAATGACTTCAAGAGTGTATCAGTCTGTAGTGGAAGGAAGGCGGGGTAGGGGTCGGCCTAGGAAGGGTTGGAGGGAGGGGGTAAAGGAGGTTTTGTGTGCGAGGGGCTTGGACTTCCAGCAGGCATGCGTGAGCGTGTTTGATAGGAGTGAATGGAGACAAATGGTTTTTAATACTTGACGTGCTGTTGGAGTGTGAGCAAAGTAACATTTATGAAGGGATTCAGGGAAACCGGCAGGCCGGACTTGAGTCCTGGAGATGGGAAGTACAGTGCCTGCACTCTGAAGGAGGGGTGTTAATGTTGCAGTTTAAAAACTGTAGTGTAAAGCACCCTTCTGGCAAGACAGTGATGGAGTGAATGATGGTGAAAGTTTTTCTTTTTCGGGCCACCCTGCCTTGGTGGGAATCGGCCAGTGTGATAATAATAAAATAAATATCACTGTTTTTGGCGCTTCTTTCTGCAAAATAAGTCACCATGGGCCCCAAGAAAGCTTCTAGTGCCAACCCTTCAAGAAAAAAGGCATTAATGACTATTGAAATGAAGAAAGAGCTAATTGCAAAGTATGAAAGTGGAGTCCGTGTGTCGGAGCTGGTCAGGTTGTATAATAAACCCCAATCAACCATCTCTACTATAGTGACCAGGAAAATGGCAATCAAGGAAGCTGTTCTTGCAAAAGGTGCAACTGTGATTACAAAACAGCGACCGCAAGTGTTAGAAAATGTTGAGAGACTGTTATTGGTGTGGATAAATGAAAAACAGATAGCAGGAGATAGCATCTCTCAAGCAATCATTTGTGAAAAGGCTAGGCAGTTGCATGACGATTTGGTAAAGAAATTGCCTGCAACTAGTGCTGATGTGAGTGAATTTAAGGCCAGCAAAGGTTGGTTTGAAAGATTTAAGAATCGTAGTGGCATACATAGTGTGATTAGGCATGGTGAGGCTGCCAGTTATATTGTGTGACAGAGGTCCAGTGACTCTCAAGCTGGTCCTAGTGGCATTAAAAGAAGAAGGGAAGTAACACCAGAAAAGGACTTGCTACCTCAAGTCCTAATGGAAGGGGATTCCCCTTCTAAACACTAACACCATCAACACTCTCCCCTCCTCCCATCCCATCAATCATCACCAGATCTTCATTAAAGTTAAGTGTCAACTATTTTGTTGTTATTGTAATTATTCTATTGCATTAAACTTAATATTTCATGTATTAAATTTTTTTTTCATACTTTTGGGTGTCTTGCACGGATTAATTTGATTTCCATTATTTCTTATGAGGAAAATTGATTCGGTTTTCGATATTTTCGGTATTCGATGAGCTCTCAGGAACGGATTAATATCGAATACCGGGGGTCCACTGTACTAGGCACAAAAAATTCTGACATACCCCATGTCCAGCTAAATCTCTAAAAATTCAATGCACACAAAAGGAAATCTCCAGAACCACTGACTCAATCAGCATTTTCAAAACAAGCATTAAAAAACACCTTCTCTCCCTAACATATCCCAACACCAGCTAAACATGAAATTACATATTCATAATCTCAATGTCATAATAATGTGCAACCAATATAATCTTATTCTTAATATCTACATATCCATCTTCTCAATATCACCAAAATGTGTGTATACATTATGACCGTATTCTTAACCCTTTCAGGGTCCGTGCCATAGATCTACGGCTTTACGTTCAGGGTCCAAACCATAGATCTACGCCATGAGCTCAGCTCCTTTACCTTTGATATACCTTTGAAGAATTTCGAGAGTATATCTACTCTCTGAGCACAGCCATGGGGCAGGCTCATCAAGTGCTCGCCTGGTCAACCAGGCTGTTGCTGCTGGAGGCCCGCTGCCCCACATTTCCATCACAGCCTGGTTGATCTGGCACCTGGTGAAGATACTTGTCTAGTTTCCTCTTGAAGGCTTCAACACTTGTTCCAGCAGTGTTTCTGATATCTTCTGGTAAGATGTTGAAAAGTCTGGGACCCTGGATGTTGATACAGTGTTCCCTCATTGTCCCCACTGCACCCCTGCTCCTCACTGGGTTTATTTTACACTTCCTCCCATATCTCTCACTCCAGTATGTTGTTATGGCAGTGTGCAGATTTGGGACCAAGCCCTCGAGTACCTTCCAGGTATATATTATCATGTACCTCTCTCTCCTCCGCTCCAATGAGTACATGTTCAAGACTTGCAGGCGTTCCCAGTAGTTTAGGTGCTTTACTGGCTCAATGCGAGCCGTAAACGATCTCTATTTGTTCCAGCTCCGATATTTCTCCTGCCCTGAACGGGGCCGTCAGCACTGAGCAATATTCTAAGTGAGTTAGTACTAGCGATTTGAAGAGTGTCACCATTGGCATTGTTTCCCTTGTTTTGAAAGTTCTCAGTACCCACCCAGTCATCTTCCTGGCTGTCGTGATCTTTGTCTTGTTATGGTCTTTAAAAGAAAGGTCTGCCGACATAATTATTCCTAGGTCTTTTACGTGTTCCTTACGTTCTATTTGGTGACCCTCTTGAGTTTTGTATACAGTGCTCCTTTTGAGTTCTTTATTCTTTCCATACCTAAGCAGCTGGAACTTATCACCATTGAACGTCATGTTGTTTTCCACTGCCCACTGGAAAACCCTGTTTATGTCTTCCTGTACTTTTTCAGTGTCCTCTACCATACTGACTTTCATGCTTATTTTAGTGTCATCTGCAAATGATGATACAAAAGTGTGCCGGGTGTTTTTGTCTATGTCTGCTATGAGCATGAGGAACAGCAGAGGTGCCAGGACAGTGCCTTGGGGCACTGAGCTTTTGACCTTGCTGATGCTGGATCTTGCCCTGTTCACTACTACTTTTTGTGTTCTGTGTGTTAGGAAACTGAAAATCCATCTGCCTACCTTCCCGGTAAAGTCCATGGCCTTCATTTTGTGCGCTATCACTCCATGATCGCATTTGTCAAACGCCTTTGCAAAATCTATGTAAATCACATCTGCATTTTGGTCGTCTTCCAGTGCCTCTGTAATTATGTCATAATGGTTCAGCAGCTGTGACAGACATGATCATCCTGCTCTAAAACCATGCTGGTTCAGGTTATGTTGGTTGTGCTGGTCCATGAAATTTGTGACCTGCCGTCTCATCACTCTTTTGAAGATTTTTATGATGTGAGAGGTTAAGGCTACTGGTCTGTAATTTTTAGCTAGTGCTCTACTACCTCCCTTGTGCAAAGGAGCTATGTCTGCATTCTTTAAGGCCTCTGATATTTCACCTAGATCTAAGCTCTTTCTCCAAAGAATACTGAGGGCTCGTGCTAGTGGTACTTTGCACTTCTTTATAAAAAGAGCATTCCATGAATCTGGTCCAGGTGCCGAGTGAGTGGGCATGTTTTCCATTTCTTTTTCGAAATCTATGGGATTTGTACTAATGTCAGTTAGTTGGTCTGTGCGGCCTTCTTCTGGAGTGAAAAATATTTCTGCATTTTCTACCTTGCCGTCACTCTGATAAGCTGTGAGTGGTAAATTTGGGCCTAGATATGAGAGAATACATCTATGTGGTATGTGTGCAGCACATAAAACAAATCCTGCAGTGTATAATGAGACAAAAAAAAACTGAAACCATGATTTTCGATTAAAACAGTGAATTTGCAGTGCTTTTTTGAATGTTTTTTATAGTTGTATTTGCGATTTCTTGGTCTCATTTGATAGAATGGAAGACATATTACAGAAATAGAGATGATTTTGATTGGTTCTAGCACCGAAATGGCTTGAAACTGAGCTCAAAGTAGCGGAAATGTTAAATTTTTGCCGATGTTCAAGAGTAAAGAAACGACCTCACATGCCTAATACATGCCAGCTGGTGGGTCTAATATATATTCACAAATGTAGTGATGATATTTATACAATTATTACAATATTGCATAACAGTAAATCTTCTATTTTTGGGTTTGAATAAAAATTCATTATGTGAATAAAAAATCAAAATGGAATTTATTTGTAAAGCCTCAAAACGTAACTAATAAACAGAGGAAATGTTAGTTTAGTGCCAGGAATACCTACAATGTTTATTCTGGACCCTATTTTGAAATTGGAATATTTTGAACTTTGTGTTAAATCGGCCAAATTACCAATTTCCAATCACTTGATTTTGTAGTTGAAACAGTTGACTTGGCGATTTTTTGTGCTCAATCAATAGAATAGAACTAATACTAGTGAAATAGCTAAGAATTTGGTCGACTGGAATAATATAATTGGCCTAAAATGGGAGTCAAAGTCGGCTAAATCGCCGATTCGTAAATATTGCTAACACATCAAAATTCGCGAGCATAATTTCGTCAATTTTCCATCAAATTTCGGACTTTTTGTTTTATTACCTTCAGAAAAAGATTCTCTACCATTTCTTAAGAAATTTTTTTTTTTTTTTAAATTCTTGGACCCTGGTGTGCACTTTGAAATTTGGCCTCTGGACCCTGAAAGGGTTAATATCTGTAATTCTCTCAACTTTTAAAATACTGATAGAAGAGAGGAGTTTACGATGACGTTTTGGTCCGACTTGGACCATTTACAAAGTCACACTAACGAAAACATCATCGTAAGCTCCTCTCTTCTATGTGCGGGTTATATGTGTATTGTTCCAGTCATAGTATTGTGCCTTTTTTTGTTATTTTAAAATACTGCCTATATCTTCTTAATGTCAATATGTACTAATAAGATATTCAATTTCTTGTATCTACTGTAACTTCTAAATTTATATTTACAACCACTCAATTTGTCATTGCCTTATTAATCTTAAGTTTGTAATAAAGTTGGTAGAATTACCAACAATATGTAAAGTAAAAGGACACAAGTGCAACTAATGAGACATTTTATTGTGGCAACGTTTCGCTCTCCAGGAGCTTGACAAAGCTCCTGGAGAGCGAAACGTTACCACAATAAAATTTCACATTAGTTGCACCTGTGTCCTTTTACTTTACAATCTTAAGTTTGACCAAAATGCTCTGCACATTAAGGGGCTTTCTGCTGAAATAAAGCAACTTTATGTTTATGAAAAAAATGTTACAACACACACTGACAGGCACACCATTTAACCCGTAAACGGTCCAAACAAATCGACGTTCAAATTCGTTGTGCTACAAAAGTAGATCTACTTTTTTTTACATATTTTCAAATATAACAAAAAAAAAATGTAGATATAAGTTTTTTTTACACGTTTTCAAATGTAAAACAAAAAGGAAGATCTATATTTTTTTTACATACTTTCAGATGTTGAAAAAACGTGTATATATGTTCGGACCGTTTACGGGTTAAAAGGGACAAGAAGGAACAGATCACACAGACAATAAATAACAAAAAGGCACAATACCGTGACTGGAACGATACACAAATAACCCGCACATAAAAGAGAGAAGCTTGCGACGACGTTTCGGTCCGACTTGGACCATTGACAAAGTCACACGTCGTCGTAAGCTTCTCTCTTTTATGTGCGGGTTATTTGTGTATCACACAGACCTTGGGAAACGAACCAGGGTAGTTACAACCACAGGTTGTGTTTTAGTGCCGAAAAGAAAAAAGATACTGGAAAGAAATGACAGGAATACTATACCACCTCGGATCACTGCTGGAATGGAGGAACAGTCAGTGGCCTTCACTCCAGAACAGATATTAGTGCCAGCAAACAAAGCACCCCTACATACCATCAATATGATAATATTTATCTTGACATACATACAGGGTTAAATCTAAAGCCATCAATAAACAACAGAATACCTTTCATCAGTGGACTACTCACAGTCATATGCAGTGTCTGTGGCTTTCACAGAGACCCACATCAAGGGTCACTTTGACAATGAAATATGGATCCCAGGTTATAAGCTATTCAGCTGTGACAGAGTAAACAGGCAACAAGGGGGGATTGTCTTGTATGTCACAGAGTCGCTCATTTGCTCAGAATTACTAAACACCTCAAATGATGTACTTGAAGTTTTGGCAGCAAAGACTGAAAACCAAAACCTTGTCATTGTGGTTGTATACAAGCCTCCTGATGCAACTTCCCAACAATTCAAGAAATAGCTTTTCAAAACTGACCACTGTCTGGAAAATCTCCCAACTCCTGCCCCAAACATCTTGATGCTGAGTGATTTCAACTTGAGACACCTTAAGTGGAGGAGTGTAGCGAATGTAATGTTTTAGCAAAGATAACCCCAGGAGGCAGCTCAGATGAAAATTCACACAAGCAAGAGCTGTTAAATCCCTACAACAAATTCACCTTAAGCCGGCAAATAGCAGAGCCAAAAAGATTGAAAAATATATTTGACTTCACCTTCACTATTATAATGATGATAAGAAGTATACATTCAGATCACAACATAACAGAAGTACAGACATGTATGCGCAGGGCTCCTGACCAGGATAAGGTGATCAGTTACAAGCGTGCCTTCACCAAATTCAAGTTCAGTAACAAAGATATGGCAGGATCAAATCAACCATATCCTAAATGAAACAAGCTGGGAAGATATCCTAAACAACATGGATCCGAACCTTTGCCTAGAAAGAATTAACTCTGTGGCACTCGAGGTATGCTCAAGGCACATTCCTTTAAGAAGAAGAGATGTAAATTAGAGAGACTCCCTATATGGGCAAAGGCAAAGCATCACAGAGTTGCTGAAAGGGGCCAGTATATCTGTAATATGAAAGGAGGCACTGGTCAGACAAATAGCAAATATCAAACTTAAGCTTCAGCAGTCATACAGGAGACAAGAAACACAGGAAGAACTAAAAGGCATAAATGAAACTGAAAAAAACAAAATCTTTTCTTATGCCAAACCAAGGGCAAAATCAACATCCAGTACTGGACCCCTGCTTAAAGAAGAAGGGGGACACACAGATGACAACAAAGAAGTGAGCGAGATACTGAAGTCCCAATATGACTCGACTCAGCATTTAGTAAGCAGTTAATCGGACTAAGGTTTGAAAATCTAAATTAATTTTTTTAGGACCAACACTCAAATTTTGGTTAATTTAAAAATTTCTGACATTATCCTAACACCACAAGACTTTGAAAAAGCTATAAATGTCATGCCCATGCACTCTGCCACAGGCCCAGACTCTTGGAACTTTGTTCATCAAAAACTTCAGGAAGCCCATCACATGCCTTTAGCATTCTATGGAGAGGAAGCATGGACACAGGAGTCACCCCACAATCACTAAAACAACAGACATTGCCTCACTCTACAAAGGTGGCAGTAAAGCAATTGCAAAGAATTAGACCGATACACAAATAACCCGCACATAGAAGAGAGGAGCTTACGGCGACGTTTCGGTCCGACTTGGACCATTTACAAAGTCACACAGTGTGACTTTGTAAATGGTCCAAGTCAGACCGAAACGTCGTCGCAAGCTCCTCTCTTCTATGTGCGGGTTATCTGTGTATCGTTCCAGGCACGGTATTGTGCCTTTTTTGTTATTTAATTAGACCGATAGTTCTAGCAGTCCATATAAAAATCTTTGGAAGGGTTCTCAGAAGCAAGATTGCCACCCATTTAGAAATCCATCAGTTGCACAATCCAGAGCAGCATAGTTTTAAGGCAGGTCACTTCTGCCTATCCCAACTACTGGATCACTATGACAAGGTCTTGGATGCACTAGAGGAAAAACAAAATGCAGATGTAGTACACACAGACTTTGTGAAAGCCTTCGACAAGTGCGACCATCGTGTAATAGCGCACAAAATGCATGATACAGGAATAAGAGGAAAAGTGGGTACAAGGATCTATAATTTTGTAACATATAGAACACAAATAGTAATACTAAAGAGAGACTTTGTCAATGGTCCAAGTCGGACCGAAACGTCGTCGTAAGCTTCTCTCTTTTATGTGCGGGTTATTTGTGTATCGTTCCAGTCACGGTATTGTGCCTTTTTGTTATTTAGTTATTTAGTAAAGAGAGTAAAGTCTGAGGCAGCTACAGAGAAAAGCTATGTTCCACAAGGCACAGTACTTGCTCCCAGTGTTCCACAAGGCACAGTACTTGCTCCCAGTGTTCCACAAGGCACAGTACTTGCTCCCAGTGTTCCACAAGGCACAGTACTTGCTCCCAGTGTTCCACAAGGCACAGTACTTGCTCCCAGTGTTCCACAAGGCACAGTACTTGCTCCCAGTGTTCCACAAGGCACAGTACTTGCTCCCAGTGTTCCACAAGGCACAGTACTTGCTCCCAGTGTTCCACAAGGCACAGTACTTGCTCCCAGTGTTCCACAAGGCACAGTACTTGCTCCCAGTGTTCCACAAGGCACAGTACTTGCTCCCAGTGTTCCACAAGGCACAGTACTTGCTCCCAGTGTTCCACAAGGCACAGTACTTGCTCCCAGTGTTCCACAAGGCACAGTACTTGCTCCCAGTGTTCCACAAGGCACAGTACTTGCTCCCAGTGTTCCACAAGGCACAGTACTTGCTCCCAGTGTTCCACAAGGCACAGTACTTGCTCCCAGTGTTCCACAAGGCACAGTACTTGCTCCCAGTGTTCCACAAGGCACAGTACTTGCTCCCAGTGTTCCACAAGGCACAGTACTTGCTCCCAGTGTTCCACAAGGCACAGTACTTGCTCCCAGTGTTCCACAAGGCACAGTACTTGCTCCCAGTGTTCCACAAGGCACAGTACTTGCTCCCAGTGTTCCACAAGGCACAGTACTTGCTCCCAGTGTTCCACAAGGCACAGTACTTGCTCCCAGTGTTCCACAAGGCACAGTACTTGCTCCCAGTGTTCCACAAGGCACAGTACTTGCTCCCAGTGTTCCACAAGGCACAGTACTTGCTCCCAGTGTTCCACAAGGCACAGTACTTGCTCCCAGTGTTCCACAAGGCACAGTACTTGCTCCCAGTGTTCCACAAGGCACAGTACTTGCTCCCAGTGTTCCACAAGGCACAGTACTTGCTCCCAGTGTTCCACAAGGCACAGTACTTGCTCCCAGTGTTCCACAAGGCACAGTACTTGCTCCCAGTGTTCCACAAGGCACAGTACTTGCTCCCAGTGTTCCACAAGGCACAGTACTTGCTCCCAGTGTTCCACAAGGCACAGTACTTGCTCCCAGTGTTCCACAAGGCACAGTACTTGCTCCCAGTGTTCCACAAGGCACAGTACTTGCTCCCAGTGTTCCACAAGGCACAGTACTTGCTCCCAGTGTTCCACAAGGCACAGTACTTGCTCCCAGTGTTCCACAAGGCACAGTACTTGCTCCCAGTGTTCCACAAGGCACAGTACTTGCTCCCAGTGTTCCACAAGGCACAGTACTTGCTCCCAGTGTTCCACAAGGCACAGTACTTGCTCCCAGTGTTCCACAAGGCACAGTACTTGCTCCCAGTGTTCCACAAGGCACAGTACTTGCTCCCAGTGTTCCACAAGGCACAGTACTTGCTCCCAGTGTTCCACAAGGCACAGTACTTGCTCCCAGTGTTCCACAAGGCACAGTACTTGCTCCCAGTGTTCCACAAGGCACAGTACTTGCTCCCAGTGTTCCACAAGGCACAGTACTTGCTCCCAGTGTTCCACAAGGCACAGTACTTGCTCCCAGTGTTCCACAAGGCACAGTACTTGCTCCCAGTGTTCCACAAGGCACAGTACTTGCTCCCAGTGTTCCACAAGGCACAGTACTTGCTCCCAGTGTTCCACAAGGCACAGTACTTGCTCCCAGTGTTCCACAAGGCACAGTACTTGCTCCCAGTGTTCCACAAGGCACAGTACTTGCTCCCAGTGTTCCACAAGGCACAGTACTTGCTCCCAGTGTTCCACAAGGCACAGTACTTGCTCCCAGTGTTCCACAAGGCACAGTACTTGCTCCCAGTGTTCCACAAGGCACAGTACTTGCTCCCAGTGTTCCACAAGGCACAGTACTTGCTCCCAGTGTTCCACAATGCACAGTACTTGCTCCCAGTGTTCCACAAGGCACAGTACTTGCTCCCAGTGTTCCACAAGGCACAGTACTTGCTCCCAGTGTTCCACAAGACACAGTACTTGCTCCCAGTGTTCCACAAGGCACAGTACTTGCTCCCAGTGTTCCACAAGGCACAGTACTTGCTCCCAGTGTTCCACAAGGCACAGTACTTGCTCCCAGTGTTCCACAAGGCACAGTACTTGCTCCCAGTGTTCCACAAGGTACAGTACTTGCTCCAATCCTATTTATCCTCATATTTGACAGAGATGTAAGTCACAGCACCGTGTCTTCTCCTGCAGATGACACTCGAATTTGCATGACAGTGTCATCTACCAAAGACACTGCAAATCTCCAAGTGGACATCAACCAAATCTTTTAAATGGGCCACAGAAAATAACACAAGGTTCAACAAAAACAAAATCTTTTAAATGGGCCACAGAAAATAACACAAGGTTCAACAAAAACAAAATCTTTTAAATGGGCCACAGAAAATAACACAAGGTTCAACAAAAACAAAATCTTTTAAATGGGCCACAGAAAATAACACAAGGTTCAACAAAAACAAAATCTTTTAAATGGGCCACAGAAAATAACACAAGGTTCAACAAAAACAAAATCTTTTAAATGGGCCACAGAAAATAACACAAGGTTCAACAAAAACAAAATCTTTTAAATGGGCCACAGAAAATAACACAAGGTTCAACAAAAACAAAATCTTTTAAATGGGCCACAGAAAATAACACAAGGTTCAACAAAAACAAAATCTTTTAAATGGGCCACAGAAAATAACACAAGGTTCAACAAAAACACATTTCTATTACTCCACTCTAGGAAATTAAAACTGTATTGAAGTATAAAATAAATATCAACCACACAACGGAGTGAAAAAGTAATGTGAAGGACCTGGGAGTGATAATGTCAGAGACTCTTACTTTCAAAGACCACAGCAATGTATCTACCAGCTGCTAGGAAAATGATAGGATGGATAATAAGAACCTCAAAACAAGGGACATCAAGCCCATGATGATTCTCTTCAAGTCGCCTGTTCTCTCTAGGGTGGAATATTTCTGTACACTAATGGCTGCTTTCAAGGCAGGCAAAATTTCAGGCCTTGAGAATATACAGAGAACTTTCACGCCGCACACAAGTACAATAAGCACCTAAATTACTGGGAATGGATGAAGACTTCGATTTGTACTCCCTGGAATGCAGGTCAGAAAGATGCATGATAATATACACTTGGAAAATCCTAAAGGTACTAGTCCCAAACGTGCACATGAAACTCACTTCCTATGAAAGCAAAAGACTCGGCAGGAGATGCAACATTCCCCCGATGAAAAGCAGAGGCACTACGAGTACACTAAAAGGCAACACAATAAGTGTCAGGGGCCCAAGACTGTTCAACTGTCTCCCAGCATACATAAGGGAGATTACCAATAGAACTCCTGTCTGTCTTCAAGAAGGCACTGGACAGGCACCTATAGTCAGCACCTGACCAGCCGGGCTCTGATTCATACATCGGTTTGCATGCGGCCAGCAGTAACAGCCTGGTTGATCATGCTCTGATCCATCGCGAGGCCTGGTCACAGACCGGGCCGTGGGGGCGTTAACCCCCGAAACTCTCTCCAGGTATACCACTTGTTGCAATGACAGTGACAGTGAATTAGCGACAGTGATACCAGTGAAAGTGAGTCAGAATGAGTGAGAATGAGTGAGAATGAGTGAGAATGAGTGAGAATGAGTGAGAATGAGTGAGAATGAGTGAGAATGAGTGAGAATGAGTGAGAATGAGTGAGAATGAGTGAGAATGAGTCAGTGAGAGTTAGAGGAAGTCTTTCAGTGATAAGCTTACTATATATACCCAGCTTAACCAGCACTCTCCAAGCTGACACTAAACAAGCTTACACTACCACAATAATGGTACCATAACCATAACACTGACGGTAACTGAATAAAAACTGACTTACCAGTACAACGATAACTACACTGATGTTACCAGTACCATGATAACTAAACTGATGGTACCAGTACCATGTGGTTGATGGTACCAGTACAATGATAACTACACTGATGTTACCAGTACCATGATAACTAAACTGATGGTACCAGTACCATGTGGTTGATGGTACCAGTACAATGATAACTACACTGATGTTACCAGTACCATGATAACTAAACTGATGGTACCAGTACCATGTGGTTGATGGTACCAGTACAATGATAACTACACTGATGTTACCAGTACCATGATAACTAAACTGATGGTACCAGTACCATGTGGCTGATGGTACCAGTACAATGATAACTACACTGATGTTACCAGTACCATGATAACTAAACTGATGGTACCAGTACCATGTGGCTGATGGTACCAGTACAATGATAACTACACTGATGGTACCAGTACAATGATAACTACACTGATGGTACCAGTACCATGTGGTTGATGGTACCAGTACAATGATAACTACACTGATGGTACCAGTACCATGTGGCTGATGGTACCAGTACCATGATAACTAAACTGATGGTACCAGTACCATGTGGCTGATGGTACCAGTACAATGATAACTACACTGATGGTACCAGTACCATGTGGCTGATTTTACCAGTACCATGATAACTAAACTGATGGTACCAGTACCATGTGGCTGATGGTACCAGTACAATGATAACTACACTGATGGTACCAGTACCATGTGGTTGATGGTACCAGTACAATGATAACTACACTGATGGTACCAGTACCATGTGGCTGATGGTACCAGTACCATGATAACTAAACTGATGGTACCAGTACCATGTGGCTGATGGTACCAGTACAATGATAACTACACTGATGGTACCAGTACAATGATAACTACACTGATGGTACCAGTACAATGATAACTACACTGATGGTACCAGTACCATGTGGCTGATGGTACCAGTACCATGATAACTACACTGATGGTACCAGTACCATGTGGTTGATGGTACCAGTACAATAACTACACTGATGGTACCAGTACCATGTGGCTGATGGTACCAGTACCATGATAACTAAACTGATGGTACCAGTACCATGTGGCAGATGGTACCAGTACAATGATAACTACACTGATGGTACCAGTACCATGTGGCTGATGGTACCAGTACCATGATAACTACACTGATGGTACCAGTCCCATGATAACTAAACTGATGGTACCAGTACCATGTGGCTGATGGTACCAGTACAATGATAAATACACTGATGGTACCAGTACCATGTGGCTGATGGTACCAGTACAATGATAACTACACTGATGGTACCAGTACCATGTGGCTGATGGTACCAGTACCATGATAACTAAACTGATGGTACCAGTACCATGTGGCTGATGGTACCAGTACAATGATAACTACACTGATGGTACCAGTACCATGTGGCTGATGGTACCAGTACAATGATAACTACACTGTGGTACCAGTACCATGTGGCTGATGGTACCAGTACAATGATAACTACACTGACGGTACCATTACCATGACAACTACACTGATGGTACCAGTACAATAACTACACTGATGGTACCAGTACCACGATAACTACACTGATGGTACCAGTACCATGATAATTACACTGATAGTACCAGTACCATGATAATTACACTGATGGTACCAGTACCATGATAACTACACTGATGGTACCAGTACAATGATAACTACACTGATGGTACCAGTACAATGATAACTACACTGATGGTACCAGTACCATGATAATTACACTGATGGTACCAGTACCATGATAATTACACTGATGGTACCAGTACCATGATAATTACACTGATGGTACCAGTACCATGATAACTACACTGATGGTACCAGTACAATGATAACTACACTGATGGTACCAGTACCATGATAACTACACTGATGGTACCAGTACAATGATAACTACACTGATGGTACCAGTACCATGACAGCTACACTGATGGTACCAGTACCACAATAACTACACTGATGGTACCAGTACAATGATAACTACACTGACGGTACCATTACCATGACAGCTACACTGATGGTACCAGTACCACAATAACTACACTGATGGTACCAGTACAATGATAACTACACTGACGGTACCATTACCATGACAGCTACACTGATGGTACCAGTACCACGATAACTACACTGATGGTAGCAGTACCACGATAACTACACTGATGGTAGCAGTACCACGATAACTACACTGATGGTACCAGTACCACGATAACTACACTGATGGTACCAGTACCACGATAACTACACTGATGGTAGCAGTACCACGATAACTACACTGATGGTAGCAGTACCACGATAACTACACTGATGGTACCAGTACCACGATAACTACACTGATGGTACCAGTACCATGATAACTACACTGATGGTACCAGTACCATGATAACTACAATGATAGTACCAATTCCATAATAACTACACTGAGGGTATCAATACCATAATACCTATACTGATGGTACCAGTACCACGATAACTATACTAATGGTGCCAGTACCATGAAAGTTACACCGATGGTACCAATACCATAACTACACTGATGTTACCAATACCATGTGGCTGATGGTACCAGCACCATGATAACTAAACTGATGGTACCATTACCATGATAGCTACACTGATGGTACCAGTACCACGATAACTACACTGATGGTACCAGTACCACGATAACTACACTGATGGTACCAGTACCACGATAACTACACTGATGGTACCAGTACCACGATAACTACACTGATGGTACCAGTACCATGATAACTACACTGATGGTACCAGTACCAGGATAACTACACTGATGGTACCATTACCATGCTAATTACATTGATGGTAACAGTACCATGATAACTACACTGATGGTACCAGTACCATAACTACCCTGATGGTACCAGTACCTTGATAACTAAACTGATGGTACCAGTACCATGATAACTACACTGATGGTACCAGTACCATAACTACACTGATGGTACCAGTACCATAACTACACTGATGGTACCAGTACCATAACTACACTGATGGTACCAGTACCATAACTACACTGATGGTACCAGTACCATGATAACTACACTGGTGGTACCAGTACCATGATAACTACACTGATGGTACCAGTACCATGATAACTACACTGATGGTACCAGTACCATGATAACTACACTGATGGTACCAGTACCATGATAACTACACTGATGGTACCAGTACCACGATAACTACACTGATGGTACCAGTACCATGATAACTACACTGATGGTACCAGTACCATAACTACACTGATGGTACCAGTACCATAACAACACTGATGGTACCAGTACCATAACTACACTGATGGTACCAGTACCATAACTACACTGATGGTACCAGTACCATAACTACACTGATGGTACCAGTACTATGATAATTACAATGATGGTACCAGTACCATGATAACTACACTGATGGTACCAGTACCACGATAACTACACTGATGGTACCAGTACCATAACTACACTGATGGTACCAGTACCATGATAATTACACTGATGGTACCAGTACCATGATAATTACACTGATGGTACCAGTACCATGATAACTACACTGATGGTACCAGTACAATGATAACTACACTGATGGTACCAGTACAATGATAACTACACTGATGGTACCAGTACAATGATAATTACACTGATGGTACCAGTACCATGATAACTACACTGATGGTACCAGTACCATGATAACTACACTGATGGTACCAGTACCATGATAACTACACTGATGGTACCAGTACAATGATAACTACACTGATGGTACCAGTACCATGATAACTACACTGATGGTACCAGTACCATGATAACTACACTGATGGTACCAGTACCATGATAACTACACTGATGGTACCAGTACCATGATAACTACACTGATGGTACCAGTACCATGATAACTACACTGATGGTACCAGTACCATAGATGGATAACTAGAACAATGATGTCACAGGAGTCTTCACTTACTGGACAGACTGATGACATCATGAGGTTGGTGATGCTTCCAGCGCCTTGGATCAAAACATACCTGAAAAGACAGAAAATAACTTTTTATAAACATAACTTGAGGTAAACCCGTATGGGTCGTAGAGAACAAGAGACGATCAATGAAGTGGCTGTCCGAGTTCAAGCAAGCTTAACGTGACTTGTGACGTCACAGTGGACACCGGTGACATCACAGTGGACACAGGTGACGTCACAGTGGACACAGGTGACGTCACAGTGGACACAGGTGACGTCACAGTGGACACAGGTGACGTCACAGTGGACACAGGTGACGTCACAGTGGACACAGGTGACGTCACAATGGACACCAGTGACGTCACAGTGGACACCAGTGACGTCACAGTGGACACCAGTGACGTCACAGTGGACACCGGTGACGTCACAGTGGACACCGGTGACGTCACAGTGGACACCGGTGACGTCACAGTGGACACCGGTGACGTCACAGTGGACACCAGTGACGCCACAGTGACCACTGGTGACGTCAGTGATCACTGACGTCACAGTGGACACGTGACTAGTGACGTCAACCATCATATATTTAGAACCAACTGAAGGTCTTGCTGCGCTCTCTCTCTCTCACTCTCTCTCTCACTGTCTCACTCTCTCTCTCACTGTCTCACTCTCACTGTCTCTCTCACTGTCTCACTCTCTCACTGTCTCACTGTCTCACTCTCACTGTCTCTCTCACTGTCTCACTCTCTCTCTCACTGTCTCTCACTGTCTCACTCTCTCACTGTCTCACTCTCTCACTGTCTCTCTCACTGTCTCACTCTCTCTCTCACTGTCTCACTCTCTCACTGTCTCACTCTCTCTCTCACTCTCACTGTCTCACTCTCTCACTGTCTCACTCTCTCACTGTCTCACTGTCTCACTCTCACTGTCTCTCTCACTGTCTCACTCTCTCTCTCACTGTCTCTCACTGTCTCACTCTCTCACTGTCTCACTCTCTCACTGTCTCTCTCACTGTCTCACTCTCTCTCTCACTGTCTCACTCTCTCACTGTCTCACTCTCTCTCTCACTCTCACTGTCTCACTCTCTCACTGTCTCACTCTCTCACTGTCTCTCTCACTGTCTCACTCTCACTGTCTCTCTCACTGTCTCACTCTCTCACTGTCTCACTGTCTCACTCTCACTGTCTCTCTCACTGTCTCACTCTCTCTCTCACTGTCTCTCACTGTCTCACTCTCTCACTGTCTCACTCTCTCACTGTCTCTCTCACTGTCTCACTCTCTCACTGTCTCACTCTCTCACTGTCTCACTGTCTCTCTCACTCTCACTGTCTCTCTCATTGTCTCTCACTCTCACTGTCTCTCTCATTGTCTCTCACTCTCACTGTCTCTCTCACTGTCTCATTGTCTCTCACTCTCACTGTCTCTCTCACTCTCTCTCATTGTCTCTCACTCTCACTGTCTCTCTCACTGTCTCATTGTCTCTCACTCTCATTGTCTCTCACTCTCACTGTCTCTCACTGTCTCACTCTCTCACTGTCTCTCTCACTGTCTCACTCTCTCTCTCACTGTCTCACTCTCTCACTGTCTCTCTCTCTCTCTCACTGTCTCTCTCACTGTCTCTCTCACTGTCTCTCTCACTGTCTCACTCTCTCTCTCACTGTCTCTCTCACTGTCTCACTCTCTCACTCTCTCACTGTCTCTCTCACTGTCTCTCTCTCTCACTGTCTCTCTCACTGTCTCACTCTCTCACTGTCTCTCTCACTGTCTCACTCTCTCTCTCACTGTCTCTCTCACTGTCTCACTCTCTCACTGTCTCTCTCACTGTCTCTCACTCTCTCACTCTTTCACTGTCTCACTGTCTCACTCTCTCACTGTCTCTCTCACTGTCTCTCTCAGTGTCTCACTCTCACTGTCTCTCTCACTGTCTCTCTCACTGTCTCTCTCACTGTCTGTCTCACTGTCTAACTCTCTCACTGTCTCACTCTCTCACTGTCTCACTCTCTCACTGTCTCTCTCACTGTCTCACTCTCTCTCTCACTGTCTCACTCTCTCTCTCACTGTCTCACTCTCTCACTGTCTCACTCTCTCTCTCACTCTCTCACTGTCTCACTCTCTCACTGTCTCTCTCACTGTCTCACTCTCTCTCTCACTGTCTCACTCTCTCACTGTCTCACTCTCTCTCTCACTCTCTCACTGTCTCACTCTCTCTCTCACTGTCTCACTCTCTCACTGTCTCTCTCACTGTCTCACTCTCTCTTTCACTGTCCCTCTCACTGTCTCACTCTCTCACTGTCTCACTCTCTCTCACTGTCTCACTCTCTCTCACTGTCTCACTGTCTCTCTCACTGTCTCACTCTTTCACTGTCAGTGTCTCCTCCTTGTCAGTGTCTCCTCACTGTCAGTGTCTCCTCACTGTCAGTCACTCACTGTCAGTCACTCACTGTCAGTGTATCCTCCTTGTCAGTGTCTCCTCACTGTCAGTGTCTCCTCACTGTCAGTGTCTCCTCACTGTCAATGTCTCCTCACTGTCAATGTCTACTCACTGTTAGTGTCTCCTCACTGTCAGTGTCTCCTCACTGTCAGTCACTCACTGTTAGTGTCTCCTCACTGTCAGTGTCTCCTCACTGTCAGTGTCTCCTCACTGTCAATGTCTCCTCACTGTCAATGTCTCCTCACTGTCAATGTCTCCTCACTGTCAATGTCTCCTCACTGTCAATGTCTACTCACTGTTAGTGTCTCCTCACTGTCAATGTCTCCTCACTGTTAGTGTCTCCTCACTGTCAATGTCTCCTCACTGTCAATGTCTCCTCACTGTCAATGTCTACTCACTGTTAGTGTCTCCTCACTGTCAATGTCTCCTCACTGTTAGTGTCTCCTCACTGTCAATGTCTCCTCACTGTCAATGTCTCCTCACTGTCAATGTCTCCTCACTGTCAATGTCTACTCACTGTTAGTGTCTCCTCACTGTCAATGTCTCCTCACTGTCAATGTCTCCTCACTGTCAATGTCTACTCACTGTTAGTGTCTCCTCACTGTCAATGTCTCCTCACTGTTAGTGTCTCCTCACTGTCAATGTCTCCTCACTGTTAGTGTCTCCTCACTGTCAGTGTCTCCTCACTGTCAGTGTCTCCTCACTGTCAGTGTCTCCTCACTGTCAGTGTCTCCTCACTGTCAGTGTCTCCTCACTGTCAGTGTCTCCTCACTGTCAGTGTCTCCTCACTGTCAGTCTCTCACTGTCAGTGTCTCCTCACTGTCAGTGTCTCCTCACTGTCAGTGTCTCCTCACTGTCAGTGTCTCCTCACTGTCAGTGTCTCCTCACTGTCAGTGTCTCCTCACTGTCAGTCACTCACTGTCAGTCACTCACTGTCAGTGTCTCCTGTCAGTGTCTCCTCACTGTCAGTGTCTCCTCACTGTCAATATCTCCTCACTGTCAATGTCTCCTCACTGTTAGTGTCTCCTCACTGTCAATGTCTCCTCACTGTTAGTGTCTCCTCACTGTCAATGTCTCCTCACTGTTAGTGTCTCCTCACTGTCAGTGTCTCCTCACTGTCAGTGTCTCCTCACTGTTAGTGTCTCCTCACTGTCAGTGTCTCCTCACTGTCAGTGTCTCCTCACTGTCAGTGTCTCCTCACTGTCAGTCACTCACTGTCAGTGTCTCCTCACTGTCAGTCTCTCACTGTCAGTGTCTCCTCACTGTCAGTGTCTCCTCACTGTCAGTGTCTCCTCACTGTCAGTGTCTCCTCACTGTCAGTGTCTCCTCACTGTCAGTGTCTCCTCACTGTCAGTCACTCACTCACTCCTCACTGTCTCACTCTCACTGTCAGTGTCTCCTCACTGTCAGTGTCTCCTCACTGTCAGTGTCTCCTCACTGTCAGTGTCTCCTCACTGTCAGTGTCTCCTCACTGTCAGTCACTCACTGTCAGTGTCTCCTCACTGTCAGTGTCTCCTCACTGTCAGTGTCTCCTCACTGTCAGTGTCTCCTCACTGTCAGTGTCTCCTCACTGTCAGTGTCTCCTCACTGTCAGTCACTCACTGTCAGTCACTCACTGTCAGTCACTCACTGTCAGTGTATCCTCCTTGTCAGTGTCTCCTCACTGTCAGTGTCTCCTCACTGTCAGTGTCTCCTCACTGTCAGTGTCTCCTCACTGTCAGTGTCTCCTCACTGTCAGTGTCTCCTCACTGTCAGTCACTCACTGTCAGTCACTCACTGTCAGTGTCTCCTCACTGTCAGTGTCTCCTCACTGTCAGTGTCTCCTCACTGTCAGTGTCTCCTCACTGTCAGTGTCTCCTCACTGTCAGTGTCTCCTCACTGTCAGTGTCTCCTCACTGTCAGTGTCTCCTCACTGTCAGTGTCTCCTCACTGTCAGTGTCTCCTCACTGTCAGTCTCTCACTGTCAGTGTCTCCTCACTGTCAGTGTCTCCTCACTGTCAGTGTCTCCTCACTGTCAGTGTCTCCTCACTGTCAGTGTCTCCTCACTGTCAGTCACTCACTGTCAGTGTCTCCTCACTGTCAGTGTCTCCTCACTGTCAGTGTCTCCTCACTGTCAGTGTCTCCTCACTGTCAGTGTCTCCTCACTGTCAGTGTCTCCTCACTGTCAGTGTCTCCTCACTGTCAGTGTCTCCTCACTGTCAGTGTCTCCTCACTGTCAGTGTCTCCTCACTGTCAGTGTCTCCTCACTGTCAGTGTCTCTCACTGTCAGTGTCTCCTCACTGTCAGTGTCTCCTCACTGTCAGTGTCTCCTCACTGCCAGTGTCTCCTCACTGTCAGTGTCTCCTCACTGTCAGTGTCTCACTGTCACTCACTGTCAATGTCTCCTCACTGTCAATGTCTCCTCACTGTCAGTGTCTCCTCACTGTCAATGTCTCCTCACTGTCAGTGTCTCCTCACTGTCAATGTCTCCTCACTGTCAGTGTCTCCTCACTGTCAGTGACTCCTCACTGTCAGTGTCTCCTCACTGTCAATGTCTCCTCACTGTGAGTGTCTCCTCACTGTCACTGTCAATGTCACCTCACTGTCAGTGTCTCCTCACTGTCAGTGTCTCCTCACTGTCAGTGTCTCCTCACTGTCAGTGTCTCCTCACTGTCAGTGTCTCCTCACTGTCAGTGTCTCCTCACTGTCAGTGTCTCCTCACTGTCAGTGTCTCCTCACTGTCAGTGTCTCCTCACTGTCAGTGTCTCCTCACTGTCAGTGTCTCCTCACTGTCAGTCACTCACTGTCAGTGTCTCCTCACTGTCAGTGTCTCCTCACTGTCAGTCACTCACTGTCAGTCACTCACTGTCAGTGTCTCCTCACTGTCAGTGTCTCCTCACTGTCAGTGTCTCCTCACTGTCAGTCACTCACTGTCAGTGTCTCCTCACTGTCAGTGTCTCCTCACTGTCAGTGTCTCCTCACTGTCAGTGTCTCCTCACTGTCAGTGTCTCCTCACTGTCAGTGTCTCCTCACTGTCAGTGTCTCCTCACTGTCAGTGTCTCCTCACTGTCAGTGTCTCCTCACTGTCAGTGTCTCCTCACTGTCAGTGTCTCCTCACTGTCAGTGTCTCCTCACTGTCAGTGTCTCCTCACTGTCAGTGTCTCCTCACTGTCAGTGTCTCCTCACTGTCAGTGTCTCCTCACTGTCAGTGTCTCCTCACTGTCAGTGTCTCCTCACTGTCAGTGTCTCCTCACTGTCAGTGTCTCCTCACTGTCAGTGTCTCCTCACTGTCAGTGTCTCCTCACTGTCAGTGTCTCCTCACTGTCAGTGTCTCCTCACTGTTAGTGTCTCCTCACTGTCAGTGTCTCCTCACTGTCAGTGTCTCCTCACTGTCAGTGTCTCCTCACTGTCAGTGTCTCCTCACTGTCAGTGTCTCCTCACTGTCAGTGTCTCCTCACTGTCAGTGTCTCCTCACTGTCAGTGTCTCCTCACTGTCAGTGTCTCCTCACTGTCAGTCACTCACTATCAGTGTCTCCTCACTGTCAGTCACTCACTGTCAGTGTCTCCTCACTGTCAGTGTCTCCTCACTGTCAGTGTCTCCTCACTGTCAGTGTCTCCTCACTGTCAGTGTCTCCTCACTGTCACTCACTGTCAGTCACTCACTGTCAGTGTCTCCTCACTGTCAGTGTCTCCTCACTGTCAGTGTCTCCTCACTGTCAGTGTCTCCTCACTGTCAGTGTCTCCTCACTGTCAGTGTCTCCTCACTGTCAGTGTCTCCTCACTGTCAGTGTCTCCTCACTGTCAGTGTCTCCTCACTGTCAGTGTCTCCTCACTGTCAGTGTCTCCTCACTGTCAGTGTCTCCTCACTGTCAGTGTCTCCTCACTGTCAGTGTCTCCTCACTGTCAGTGTCTCCTCACTGTCAGTGTCTCCTCACTGTCAGTGACTCCTCACTGTCAGTGTATCCTCACTGTCAGTGTCTCCTCACTCACTGTCAGTGTCTCCTCACTGTCATTGTCACCTCACTGTCAGTGTCTCCTCACTGTCAGTGTCTCCTCACTGTCAGTGTCTCCTCACTGTCAGTGTCTCCTCACTGTCAGTGTCTCCTCACTGTCAGTGTCTCCTCACTGTCAGTGTCTCATCCCTGTCAGTCTCCTCACTGTCCGTGTCTCCTCACTGTCAGTGTCTCCTCACTGTCAGTGTCTCCTCACTGTCAGTGTCTCCTCACTGTCAGTGTCTCCTCACTGTCAGTGTCTCCTCACTGTCAGTGTCTCCTCACTGTCAGTGTCTCCTCACTGTCAGTGTCTCCTCACTGTCAGTGTCTCCTCACTGTCAGTGTCTCCTCACTGTCAGTGTCTCCTCACTGTCAGTGTCTCCTCACTGTCAGTGTCTCCTCACTGTCAGTCTCCTCACTGTCAGTGTCTCCTCACTGTCAGTCTCCTCACTGTCTCCTCACTGTCAGTGTCTCCTCACTGTCAGTGTCTCCTCACTGTCAGTCACTCACTGTCAGTGTCTCCTCACTGTCAGTGTCTCCTCACTGTCAGTGTCTCCTCACTGTCAATGTCTCCTCACTGTCTCCTCACTGTCAATGTCTCCTCACTGTCAGTGTCTCTGTCACTCTCACTGTCAGTGTCTCTGTCACTCTCACTGTCAGTGTCTCTGTCACTCTCACTGTCAGTGTCTCCTCACTGTCAGTGTCTCCTCACTGTCAGTGTCTCCTCACTGTCAGTGTCTCCTCACTGTCAGTGTCTCCTCACTGTCAGTGTCTCCTCACTGTCAGTGTCTCCTCACTGTCAGTGTCTCCTCACTGTCAGTGTCTCCTCACTGTCAGTGTCTCCTCACTGTCAGTGTCTCCTCACTGTCAGTGTCTCCTCACTGTCAGTGTCTCCTCACTGTCAATGTCTCCTCACTGTCAGTGTCTCCTCACTGTCAGTGTCTCCTCACTGTCAATGTCTCCTCACTGTCAGTGTCTCCTCACTGTCAATGTCTCCTCACTGTCAGTGTCTCCTCACTGTCAATGTCTCCTCACTGTCAGTGTCTCCTCACTGTCAGTGTCTCCTCACTGTCAGTGTCTCCTCACTGTCAGTGTCTCCTCACTGTCAGTGTCTCCTCACTGTCAGTGTCTCCTCACTGTCAATGTCTCCTCACTGTCAGTGTCTCCTCACTGTCAGTGTCTCCTCACTGTCAATGTCTCCTCACTGTCAGTGTCTCCTCACTGTCAATGTCTCCTCACTGTCAGTGTCTCCTCACTGTCAGTCACTCACTGTCAGTGTCTCCTCACTGTCAGTGTCTCCTCACTGTCAGTGTCTCCTCACTGTCAGTCACTCACTGTCAATGTCTCCTCACTGTCAGTGTCTCCTCACTGTCAGTGTCTCCTCACTGTCAGTGTCTCCTCACTGTCAGTGTCTCCTCACTGTCAGTGTCTCCTCACTGTCAGTGTCTCCTCACTGTCAGTCACTCACTGTCAGTGTCTCCTCACTGTCAATGTCTCCTCACTGTCAATGTCTCCTCACTGTCAATGTCTCCTCACTGTCAGTGTCTCCTCACTGTCAATGTCTCCTCACTGTTAGTGTCTCCTCACTGTCAATGTCTCCTCACTGTCAGTGTCTCCTCACTGTCAGTGTCTCCTCACTGTCAGTCACTCACTGTCAGTGTCTCCTCACTGTCAATGTTTCCTCACTGTCAATGTCTCCTCACTGTCAGTGTCTCCTCACTGTCAATGTCTCCTCACTGTTAGTGTCTCCTCACTGTCAATGTCTCCTCACTGTCAGTGTCTCCTCACTGTCAGTGTCTCCTCACTGTCAGTCACTCACTGTCAGTGTCTCCTCACTGTCAGTGTCTCCTCACTGTCAGTCACTCACTGTCAGTGTCTCCTCACTGTCAGTGTCTCCTCACTGTCAGTCACTCACTGTCAGTGTCTCCTCACTGTCAGTGTCTCCTCACTGTCAGTGTCTCCTCACTGTCAGTCACTCACTGTCAGTGTCTCCTCACTGTCAGTCACTCACTGTCAGTGTCTCCTCACTGTCAATGTCTCCTCACTGTCAATGTCTCCTCACTGTCAATGTCTCCTCACTGTTAGTGTCTCCTCACTGTCAGTGTCTCCTCACTGTCAGTCACTCACTGTCAGTGTCTCCTCACTGTCAGTGTCTCCTGTCAGTGTCTCCTCACTGTCAGTGTCTCCTCACTGTCAGTGTCTCCTGTCAGTGTCTCCTCACTGTCAATGTCTCCTCACTGTCAATGTCTCCTCACTGTCAGTGTCTCCTCACTGTCAGTGTCTCCTCACTGTCAGTGTCTCCTCACTGTCAATGTCTCCTCACTGTCAGTGTCTCCTCACTGTCAGTGTCTCCTCACTGTCAATGTCTCCTCACTGTCAATGTCTCCTCACTGTCAATGTCTCCTCACTGTCAATGTCTCCTCACTGTCAGTGTCTCCTCACTGTCAGTGTCTCCTCACTGTCAGTGTCTCCTCACTGTCAGTGTCTCCTCACTGTTAGTGTCTCCTCACTGTCAGTGTCTCCTCACTGTCAGTGTCTCCTCACTGTCAGTGTCTCCTCACTGTCAATGTCTCCTCACTGTCAGTGTCTCCTCACTGTCAGTGTCTCCTCACTGTCAGTGTCTCCTCACTGTCAGTGTCTCCTCACTGTCAGTGTCTCCTCACTGTCAGTGTCTCCTCACTGTCAGTGTCTCCTCACTGTTAGTGTCTCCTCACTGTCAGTGTCTCCTCACTGTCAGTGTCTCCTCACTGTCAGTGTCTCCTCACTGTCAGTGTCTCCTCACTGTCAGTGTCTCCTCACTGTCAGTGTCTCCTCACTGTCAGTGTCTCTTACTGTCAGTGTCTCCTCACTGTCAATGTCTCCTCACTGTCAGTGTCTCCTCACTGTCAATGTCTCCTCACTGTCAATGTCTCCTCACTGTCAATGTCTCCTCACTGTCAATGTCTCCTCACTGTCAATGTCTCCTCACTGTCAATGTCTCCTCACTGTCAATGTCTCCTCACTGTCAGTGTCTGTCACTCTTACTGTCAATGTCTCCTCACTGTCAATGTCTCCTCACTGTCAATGTCTCCTCACTGTCAGTGTCTCTGTCACTCTAACTGTCAATGTCTCTTCACTGTCAATGTCTCCTCACTGTCAATGTCTCCTCACTGTCAGTGTCTCTGTCACTCTTACTGTCAATGTCTCCTCACTGTCAGTGTCTCCTCACTGTCAATGTCTCCTCACTGTCTCTCAGTCTATTACTCTCACTATCTCTGCCTTCGTTATACTCACAGTCTCACTCACACTTTCAATCTCTCTCTCTCTCACTTTGTCTCACTTTCACAATCACTGTCTCTCGCTGTCAGCTTGAGAGTTCTTGCCAATATGAACTAACTGGGAAGTTTTGTTATTGCTGAGATACACAAATGAACACGAAGAAGTTGTAGCCATCTATGGCCCAGCTGCGGGCCAGCTGTGGGCCAGTGATTTCATTTGGCCAACTGACTTTATCTTTAATGTCATTATTCTCTGTTAACATGTTCCACACAAGAGTCATCCTGGGAATGACCTCAAGTGATGTTCTGGAAGATACAACCTGAGTGTAGCTGATGTTGGTTGCCCGTCTTGTGGTGTAGTAACTGTCTTCTGGCTACCAGGCTGATGTAGTAGCAGTCTCCTCATTCACTACAAAGTGGTACCTTAACAATACTGGTTTTGTACATAACGGTAAGGTCACCCATATCCCTCTGGTGTTAAAGGCTCTGCTGATATGACAGATCTGTCCAGGCTGGGTCCAGGCTAGAGATGAGTCGTCTTGCTCTATTCTCTATTCTGTCAACAAGTCACAGATGAGACAGAGGGCAGGCAATCCAAGAAAGTGGAGCATACTCAAGGTGAGACCGTACTTGTGCCTCTTACAGAATCTTGCAACCCCTACTGTCGAACAGATGTGACACAAGTTGAAGTGTTTTAAGCTTCCTGGCTGCCTTGTTTGCAAGATTTACTACGTGGTTCTTCACGAACAGTTTGGAGTCAAATTTCACCCTACTGATATCAACTTCATCCCTGGGTACCATCACTTTCCCATTATTCTTACTAGTGCTCCAGTATTACCATCATGGTGCCTATACCATCGTCATTTGTGTTTTCTTAGAGAAAATGTGACCAGTCATCGTTGTCCTCAGGATGATATACCTGTAAGCTGGTGATTGATGTAACTTAAAGCAGCTGGTGATTGATGTAACTTGGAGCAGTTAGTACTTCCTCTCTTAGATAAGTAAATGTCAGAGTACAGTCATCTGCATATACTTGGGATTCTGGGATGAGATGAAGGTCACTGACGTAGACATTCCATTACAATGGCCCAAGAACACTTCCCTGTGGAACACTTGCACCAGTAGTACACTTCCCTGTGGAACACTTGCACCAGTAGTACACTTCCCTGTGGAACACTTGCACCAGTAGTACACTTCCCTGTGGAACACTTGCACCAGTAGTACACTTCCCTGTGGAACACTTGCACCAGTAGTACACTTCCCTGTGGAACACTTGCACCAGTAGTACCACTAACACACTTCCCTGTGGAACACTTGCACCAGTAGTACCACTAACACACTTCCCTGTGGAACACTTGCACCAGTAGTACCGCTAAGACACTTCCCTGTGGAACACTTGCACCAGTAGTACACTTCCCTGTGGAACACTTGCACCAGTAGTACACTTCCCTGTGGAACACTTGCACCAGTAGTACACTTCCCTGTGGAACACTTGCACCAGTAGTACACTTCCCTGTGGAACACTTGCACCAGTAGTACACTTCCCTGTGGAACACTTGCACCAGTAGTACACTTCCCTGTGGAACACTTGCACCAGTAGTACACTTCCCTGTGGAACACTTGCACCAGTAGTACCGCTAAGACACTTCCCTGTGAAACACTTGCACCAGTAGTGCCACTAACACACTTCCCTGTGGAACACTTTCACCAGTAGTGCCACTAACACACTTCCCTGTGGAACACTTGCACCAACAGGATGTCTTGCTGACTATATCCCGTTGAGAACTGCTCTTAGAGATCTACCTTGAAGGTAATCACTGAGCAGACATAGTGTAGAGCCTGCAATTCCCGGTCCTTGTAGTTTTCCCAAGAGTCCCTGGTGCCATACTCGGTGGAAAGCACCACTAATGTCCAGTGCTGCTACACAGGTGATCTTGGACTCATCCAGTGGCTGGTGCCACTTAGTGGAGAGTTCTAACAACAGACCATTATTATTATAATCAAGGGGAAGCGCTAAACCCGGAGGATTATACAGCGCCTGGGGGGGGATGTGGAAGGCATTCAGGCTTAATTCGGAGAACTGGAGCACAGATCCAATTCCATAAATCAAGAGCCCCTCACCAACATCAAGGAACCTTCCTTGAGGGGAATAACAGACCAGTAATAGAGTGATCTTTTCTGAAGCCATATTGATGGTTACAAAGAAGCAAGTCGGAAAACAGTCATCTACCGTGAGATTGTAAGAAAGTTGGTAGAATTACCGACAATATGTAAAGTAAAAGGACACAAGTGCAACTAATGTGACATTTATTGTGGCAACGTTTCGCTCTCCAGGAGCTTTATCAAGCCATTACCAATGTATGGCTTGATAAAGCTCCTGGAAAGCGAAACGTTGTCACAATAAATGTCACATTAGTTGCACTTGTGTCCTTTTACTTTACATACCGTGAGATTATTATCTCAAGAATCTTGCCAGTGACTGACAAGAGTAACACTGGTTTGTAGTTGATAATTTCCGCTCTCCTCTTCTTTCTACAAACAGGGACACTATATTTGCTTCTTTCAACAGAAGTCAGAAGTTAGAAGTTGTAATATTTGTAGATGAATGGTTCAGAGAACCGACATGTTGAGGGACTGATTACCTCATTCTCCTCCTGTTCTTCAAGATTCTCCTTTGTATGGACTGATGAAGCCACTGTGTGGCGAAACGTTTCCTCAATAAAGATACCCAAGAGTTGCACATGTGTCTAATTTATCATCAAGTTGTAATATGTTTACCTGGAGTTTACCTGGAGAGAGTTCCGGGGGTCAACGCCCCCGCGGCCCGGTCTGTGACCAGGCCTCGAGTATGTATAGTGAAGAAGTGTGCCATAATTTGTATAAAGTATAATTTTAAACCATTATTTTGTAACTAATATTATACATCTGTGGGCACTGTAAACTGGTTTATGCTGTAAAATGTATGGAAGTACTGTGGTGACTTATTTACCAATGTATGGAAGTTCTGTGGTGACTTATTTACCAATGTATGGAAGTTCTGTGGTGACTTATTTACCAATGTATGGAAGTTCTGTGGTGACTTATTTACCAATGTATGGAAGTTCTGTGGTGACTTATTTACCAATGTATGGAAGTTCTGTGGTGACTTATTTACCAATGTATGGAAGTTCTGTGGTGACTTATTTACCAATGTATGGAAGTTCTGTGGTGACTTATTTACCAATGTATGGAAGTTCTGTGGTGACTTATTTACCAATGTATGGAAGTTCTGTGGTGACTTATTTACCAATGTATGGAAGTTCTGTGGTGACTTATTTACCAATGTATGGAAGTTCTGTCGTGACTTATTTACCAATGTATGGAAGTTCTGTCGTGACTTATTTACCAATGTATGGAAGTTCTGTGGTGACTTATTTACCAATGTATGGAAGTTCTGTGGTGACTTATTTACCAATGTATGGAAGTTCTGTGGTGACTTATTTACCAATGTATGGAAGTTCTGTCGTGACTTATTTACCAATGTATGGAAGTTCTGTGGTGACTTATTTACCAATGTATGGAAGTTCTGTGGTGACTTATTTACCAATGTATGGAAGTTCTGTGGTGACTTATTTACCAATGTATGGAAGTTCTGTCGTGACTTATTTACCAATGTATGGAAGTTCTGTGGTGACTTATTTACCAATGTATGGAAGTTCTGTGGTGACTTATTTACCAATGTATGGAAGTTCTGTGGTGACTTATTTACCAATGTATGGAAGTTCTGTGGTGACTTATTTACCAATGTATGGAAGTTCTGTCGTGACTTATTTACCAATGTATGGAAGTTCTGTGGTGACTTATTTACCAATGTATGGAAGTTCTGTGGTGACTTATTTACCAATGTATGGAAGTTCTGTGGTGACTTATTTACCAATGTATGGAAGTTCTGTGGTGACTTATTTACCAATGTATGGAAGTTCTGTGGTGACTTATTTACCAATGTATGGAAGTTCTGTGGTGACTTATTTACCAATGTATGGAAGTTCTGTGGTGACTTATTTACCAATGTATGGAAGTTCTGTGGTGACTTATTTACCAAGTGTTGTGGTATAGTCTGAGGTGGTCACGTGGGGAAGCGTCATGGGTGACAAGGTAAGATTTCGTTCGGATTTCTAACCCCGGAGGGTTAGCCACCCAGTATAACCCAAAAAAGTCAGTGCGTCATTGAGGACTGTCTAACGTATTCCCACTGTGGTCCTTAATCTTGTCCCCCAGGATGCGACCCACACCAGTCGACTAACACCCAGGTACCTATTTGCTGCTAGGTGAACAGGACAACAGGTGTAAGGAAACGTGTCGAAATGTTTCCACCCGCCGGAAATCGAACCCGGGCCCTCCGTGTGTGAAGTGGGAGCTTTAGCCACCAGGCCACCGGGCCACTTTAGTGCTTACCAGTAAGCTCACCAGTAAGCTTACCAGTAAGCTTACCAGTAAGCTCACCAGTAAGCTTACCAGTAAGCTTACCAGTAAGCTTACCAGTAAGCTCACCCGGGCTCTGATGTGGTCAGGGCTCTGTGGGATGAGTGAGAGCTGGTTATTATAGTCAAAGAAAGAGTGAGGGCTGGTAAAACTGAATGAAATGGTGTCAGTAGGGGAGGGCATGGCACCCGCTGGGCACTTACCCCATACTTACATGTGTGTGATGTCGCAGGGTGCCGGCTCCTTATATATTTATTTGGGTGTACATGCTGAGGGAAATGTGGGTGTGTTTATCTAGTGTGTGTATATATTGTTATAAGTAATAAGTGTATAGTTTGTAATAATGTTGGTAGAATTACCGACAATATGTAAAGTAAAAGGACACAAGTGCTCTCGATGTATGCACAAGGCTTATTCCTCTAAGAAAAAGGAGGAGTAGATGTAAAATAGAAAGAGACAGGCGCTCCCTTTACAGGCGACGGAAAAGAATAACAGAGCGGCTAAAAGAGGTCAATATATCTGAAATGCGTAGGGAGACACTGGTCAGAGAAATAGCAAGCATCGAACTTAAGCTAAAAGAGGGAGCATGGACACGGGGGTCGTCCCTCAGTTACTAAAAACAACAGACATAGCCCCACTCCACAAAGGGGGCAGTAAAGCAATAGCAAAGAACTACAGACCAATAGCACTAACATCCCATATCATAAAAATCTTTGAAAGGGTCCTAAGAAGCAAGATCACCACCCATCTAGAAACCCATCAGTTACACAACCCAGGGCAACATGGGTTTAGAACAGGTCGCTCCTGTCTCAACTATTGGATCACTACGACAAGGTCCTAAATGCACTAGAAGACAAAAAGAATGCAGATGTAATATATACAGACTTTGCAAAAGCCTTCGACAAGTGTGACCATGGCGTAATAGCGCACAAAATGCGTGCTAAAGGAATAACAGGAAAAGTCGGTCGATGGATCTATAATTTCCTCACTAACAGAACACAGAGAGTAGTCGTCAACAGAGTAAAGTCCGAGGCAGCTACGGTGAAAAGCTCTGTTCCACAAGGCACAGTACTAGCTCCCATCTTGTTCCTCATCCTCATATCCGACATAGACAAGGATGTCAGCCACAGCACCGTGTCTTCCTTTGCAGATGACACCCGAATCTGCATGACAGTGTCTTCCATTGCAGACACTGCAAGGCTCCAGGCGGACATCAACCAAATCTTTCAGTGGGCTGCGGAAAACAATATGAAGTTCAACGATGAGAAATTTCAATTACTCAGATATGGTAAACATGAGGAAATTAAATCTTCATCAGAGTACAAAACAAATTCTGGCCACAAAATAGAGCGAAACACCAACGTCAAAGACCTGGGAGTGATTATGTCGGAGGATCTCACCTTCAAGGACCATAACATTGTATCAATCGCATCTGCTAGAAAAATGACAGGATGGATAATGAGAACCTTCAAAACTAGGGAGGCCAAGCCCATGATGACACTCTTCAGGTCACTTGTTCTATCTAGGCTGGAATATTGCTGCACTCTAACAGCACCTTTCAAGGCAGGTGAAATTGCCGACCTAGAAAATGTACAGAGAACTTTCACGGCGCGCATAACGGAGATAAAACACCTCAATTACTGGGAGCGCTTGAGGTTCCTAAACCTGTATTCCCTGGAACGCAGGAGGGAGAGATACATGATTATATACACCTGGAAAATCCTAGAGGGACTAGTACCGAACTTGCACACGAAAATCACTCACTACGAAAGCAAAAGACTTGGCAGACGATGCACCATCCCCCCAATGAAAAGCAGGGGTGTCACTAGCACGTTAAGAGACCATACAATAAGTGTCAGGGGCCCGAGACTGTTCAACTGCCTCCCAGCACACATAAGGGGGATTACCAACAGACCCCTGGCAGTCTTCAAGCTGGCACTGGACAAGCACCTAAAGTCAGTTCCTGATCAGCCGGGCTGTGGCTCGTACGTTGGTTTGCGTGCAGCCAGCAGCAACAGCCTGGTTGATCAGGGGCTGATCCACCAGGAGGCCTGGTCACAGACCGGGCCGCGGGGGCGTTGACCCCCGAAACTCTCTCCAGGTAAACTCCAGGTAAGTGCAACTAATGTGACATTTATTGTGGCAACGTTTCGCTCTCCAGGAGCTTTATCAAGCCATTACAAACAATACATACCCTCTGTGTCCATGTATTGTTTGTAATGGCTTGATAAAGCTCCTGGAGAGCGAAACGTTGCCACAATAAATGTCACATTAGTTGCACTTGTGTCCTTTTACTTTACAAGTGTATAGTTTCCTTGCCAGGAATTTTGTCTGTCCCTCTAATCAACAAACCACAGAAGTAGTGGATGCTGGTTTAGCGCTTTCTCTTGATTCGGGTAGACGTGGGTGGCTCGTTTTTACTTATTTGAGTAACTTTCACCTTTGCTTGTAAACAAACCCTAAGCCCCAGGCGCCCCATTTTCTACGTAACAGAGGTGCTGCTAGCTGCACACGTACTCAACAATCTTGGACTCTAACTTACCTGGGTCCATAGCCTTGTTTTTGTTCAGTGATTTAAGACGATACACATTATCCTGCCTTATTATCACCATTGACAACTTACACAGTTCTTGCAGCTAGCTAAGGAGGGTCCCTTGCTAGGTCAGCAACTTGCATCTTGACAGCAAAGTGTTCAGCAAAGAGGTCAGCTTTCTCCTGAGTGCTAGTAAAGACTGTCTCATCCAGTCGATTTAGAGGTGGGATAATTTTATCTGGTGAAATAACCTTGTCGGTCCCTGACCAAAGACCACCAGGTTCAGGAGCCCACTCAACCTGACGCCAACTTTCTTCCTGTGTCAGCCAACCATCCAGAGATGGCCCACTTTTGAACTTCACCAATATGCCTACAAGCTTGCCTGTGCAGGTTCTCGTTATGGTGGGATGCTTCTTGTAGTTATCAGTAGCAGCTTCTTGTAGTTATCAGTAGCAGCTTCTTGTAGTTATCAGTAGCAGCTTCTTGTAGTTATCAGTAGCAGCTTCTTGTAGTTATCAGTAGCAGCTTCTTGTAGTTATCAGTAGCAGCTTCTCTACAAAAAAAGTTGAACCAAGATTGATCTGTAGACTTACTTCCTCACTCTCACTGTCTCTCACTTTCTCGTTGACTACAGAAGAGCTTAATAAGACAACTGACTGTATATAGAAGGGCTTTACACAAGACCTCCACTACAGAACAACAGATATTAATACCAGCAAACAAAACCCCCTACGTACCATCAACACTGACAACATTTATCTCTGCAAACATGTTGGTCTAAAACCATCAACAAAATACTGTGGTACCTCGAGTTACGAACTTAATTCGTTCCAGAAGGCTGTTCGGGTGCCAATACCGAACGAATTTGTTCTAATAAGGAATAATGTAAATCAGATTAGTCCATTTCAGACCTCCCAAAAATACAATTACAAAAACACTTACTTTATTTCTCAAGTTGGGAGCTCTTCGAAAATAAATAACAAAAAGGCACAATACCGTGACTGGAACGATACACAAATAACCCGCACATAAAAGACAGAAGCTTACTCGAGGTACCACTGTACCTTTCATCAGTGGACTGCTCACAGAGTCAAATGCAATGTTTGTGGCTTTCACAAGGACCCACATAAACGATTACTTTAACAACGAAATATGGATGCCGGGTTATAACTCATTCAAATGTGACAGACTAAAGAAGCAAATGGATATTGGTTTGTACGTCAGAGTCGTTTATTTGCTTGGAATTACTAAACCCCTCAAATAATGTCATTGAAGTTTTGACAGTAAACATCGAAAACCAAAATCTTGTCATTGTGGTTATATACAAGCCTCTGGATGCAACTTCTCAACATTTCCAGGAACAGCTTTTCAAAACTGACCACTGTCTGGAAAACTCCCCAACTCCTGCCCCAAACATCTTGCTGCTGAGGGATTTCAGCTTAAGACACCTAAAGTCGAGGAGTATAGCAAATCATATAGCAGATTCACCCCAGGAGGCAGCTCAGACCAAAATTCACACATGATCTGTTAAATCTCTTCAACAAATTCACTTTAAACCAGAAAATACCAGAGCCAACAATACTGGAAAATACACCAGACCTCACCTTCACCAACAATGATCTGATATGGAATGCACTAAAAGTACCAGAGACAATGCACTCAGATCACAACACAGTACAGACATGTATGAAGAGGGTTCCTGACCAGCGTAAGATGCACTCAGATCACAACACAGTACAGACATGTATGAAGAGGGTTCCTGACCAGCGTAAGATGCACTCAGATCACAACACAGTACAGACATGTATGAACAGGGTTCCTGACCAGCGTAAGATGCACTCAGATCACAACACAGTACAGACATGTATGAACAGGGCTCCTGACCAGCGTAAGGTGTTAAGTAATGAAGGTGCCTTCACCAACCATCTAAATAAAACAAGCTGGGAATATATCCTAAATAACATGGATAGGAACCTTTGCCTACATAGAATTAATTCTAGGGCACTTGAGGTCTGCTCAAGGCACATTCCATTAAGAAAAATGGAGAAAAGATGTAAACTAGAGACGTTTAGTATACAGGTGAAGGCGAAGCATCACAGAACTGCTGAAAGGGAACTACTGATCAAAGAAATATAAAACTTAAGCTTAAGGAATCGTACAGGAGACACTTCTGCTAAATCTATGGGAAAACATCCAGCATCGGACCCCTGCTTACAGAAGATGGACCTCACACAGACAACAGCAAAGAAATGAGAGAGAGAACAAAATCCCAATAAGACTCGGTGTTCAGTGAACCATTAACCGGACTAGGAGTCGAAACTAAGACTCGGTGTTCAGTGAACCATTAACCGGACTAGGAGTCGAAACTAAGACTCGGTGTTCAGTGAACCATTAACCGGACTAGGAGTCGAAACTCTTAACGAATTCATGACCGAGACTTAAAATTTGACCACTTGGAAAATCTTATTGTCTTAACAACGTAAGACTTGGAAAAAGCAATATATAACATGCCCATGCACTCTGCCCCATGCCCAGACTACTGGGACTCACAGTTAATCAATAATTACAAGAAGCCCTTATCGTCTGCCTTCAGCATTTTATGGAGAGGGATCATGGATACAGGGGTCAGCAGCACCAACCTCAGCAGCAGCAGCACCAGCAGCAACTACTGCAGCAGCAACAGCAGCAACCACTGCAGCAGCAGCAACCACTGCAGCAGCAGCAACACCAACCACTGCAGCAGCAGCAACACCAACCACTGCAGCAGCAGCAACACCAACCACTGCAGCAGCAGCAACACCAACCACTGCAGCAGCAGCAACACCAACCACTGCAGCAGCAGCAACACCAACCACTGCAGCAGCAGCAACACCAGCCACTGCAGCAGCAGCAGCAACAATCACTGCAGCAGCAACAACAACCACTGCAGCAGCAACAACAACCACTGCAGCAGCAGCAGCAACAACTGCAGCAGCAGCAGCAACAACAACCACTGCAGCAGCAGCAGCAACAACCACTGCAGCAGCAGTAACACCAACCACTGCAGCAGCAGCAACCACTGCATCAGCAACAACTACTGCAGCAACAGCAACACCAACCACCGCAGCAGCAACAACCACTGCAGCAGCAGCAACAACTACTGCAGCAGCAGCAACAACCACTGCAGCAGCAGCAACAACCACTGCAGCAGCAGCAACACCAACCACTGCAGCAGCAGCAACACCAACCACTGTGTCATGTGGGTTTTCGATGCGTGGATAGGGTATGAATACTCACGTAGGCTGGTAGTACGTATAATATAAGGGAAGCTATGGGGAAGCACCAACAGCCGACCTGCCTCTCTCTGCTCCCTATCTTGACTGACCCATGAGTGCCTATTGGTGAGGGATATTTGAAATCCTGCTATGGTCAGCAGCAATATGAATACAGTCAATGATTCACACAGACGGTTGGTAGTGAGTCATCTACTGGTACACTGGTTACTGGTAACTGGTTACTAGGAACTGGTACTACTACTGAGAGCTCGGCGACGCTAATGTATGTTGTCCCGACATACAACTAATACAAACTAGAGATGGCAGGTATACAGCTTGAGCTGATTCTATACAATGTCAAAGTACACAACAATTGAACATTATAACATACATAAGTAGAACATTGGAATGGAAGCTTACGCAACTGAAACTGTAATGCAATACAAGGTATAAAATAGCACAACTCATCGAATGAGACTCAACATTGGGATTACACAATAGAAGAGATAAAACAAAATTTGATCTATCGATCTGTATTCATGTGATCTACGGATTCTGAGGAAGGAATATATACAAAGAAAGAAGTGTTTAACAGAAAGGCAGATTCGGTGCACTCAAATCTAGACTGTTAACTCTCAGAATTCGGAGAGAACGTGAACACAAAAAAAAAATTCTTGAATACTGATAAGTTGATACTGTAATTATTCATCTATACAGGTTATTTACATTTAACCCCAACTCTGCTAGGGTGAGATTGACATATGCAGAATGGGTGTCATCTCTGGGAGGATCAAACTCTGTTGCACTGGCTAACTCGTGCTGTATTTGAGGCAAATCTGAATTGGTAGTTACAAATGATACTTGAGGATTTCTCAATACCTGTCGTGTACGTAGGGAATAACGACATTCAGGTTGATCGTCTGACTGAGTATCAGAGGAAGAGAGTACAGGATCAGGAGGACTGTCAGAGTCTGTCACATTAGTCTGGGTTGGAACATCATTATCATCACATACTAACTTCATATGATCTAAATGCGATTCTTTATACTGACCAGTACTAATTTCTCTAACCTTATACTTATTACCAGTGATATGTTCAACTACTCGATAAGGACCAACAAACTTTTGATCAAGCTTTGGCATTGCAGACGTTTTGTTAAAGTTAGTCAGCATAACTCTCGAACCTACTTTGATTTTGGTTGGCTTTGCTCGAGTGTTTGCGACTCTTGTAAATTCTGCTGTTGATTTATGAAGCGTTTCACGGATTCTTCTAAAAACACTGAGCTAAGCTGGTACGAGTTGCTATGAAATCATCAGGGTTGTAATTTGGTTTCGGATTAGAATATAACAACTCATAAGGCAAACGTTTATCTACACCGTACAATGCATAATGTGGAGTGTCACCTATAGAAACATTGTAAGCAGAATTTATAGCACACTGCACATCAGGTATAACTTCATCCCAAGTTTCACTGTTCGGACTGATAGTGGCTCTCAAGACATCAAGTACTTTCTTATTGGTACGTTCCACTAACCCATTGCTGGCAGGATGATGAGGAACAATGGTGGATTTAGAGATCTTGTACGAGGTACACAAATTTTCAAGAATCTCATTACAGAATTCACCTCCATTATCTGTTACTAGGGACTTAGGGGTGGTATGCCTGCAGATAATGCGTTCTTTAAACGCTTTAGCTACTGTCTCGGCAGTCTTATCTGCAATAGGAACTAACTCACAATATCTGGTAAAATGGTCTACCATAACACAGATGTTTGTTGCCCTGGAGGGAACATTGGAAATTAGTTAACAAATCTAGAGCAACTCTTTCCCACGGTTCGCTAGTGGTTGGATACACTTGGATTGGATTAGGACCATTAGCATTACCTTTACAGCAGCAGCAACAACCACTGCAGCAACACCAACCACTGCAGCAGCAGCAACCACTGCAGCAGCAGCAACACTAACCACTGCAGCAGCAGCAACAACCACTGCAGCAGCAACAACAACCACTGCAGCAGCAACAACAACCACTGCAGCAGCAGCAACAACCACTTCAGCAGCAGCAACAACCACTTCAGCAGCAGCAACCACTGCAGCAGCAACAACCACTGCAGCAGCAACAACCACTGCAGCAACACCAACCACTGCAACAGCAGCAACAACCACTGCAGCAGCAGCAACAACAACCACTGCAGCAGCAACAACCACTGCAGCAGCAGCAACAACCACTGCAGCAGCAGCAACAACCACTGCAGCAGCAACAACAACCACTGCAGCAGCAACAACAACCACTGCAGCAGCAACAACCACTGCAGCAGCAACAACAACCACTGCAGCAGCAGCAACAACCACTGCAGCAGCAACAACAACCACTGCAGCAGCAACAACAACCACTGCAGCAGCAACAACAACCACTGCAGCAGCAACAACAACCACTGCAGCAGCAACAACAACCACTGCAGCAGCAACAACAACCACTGCAGCAGCAACAACAACCACTGCAGCAGCAACAACAACCACTGCAGCAGCAACAACAACCACTGCAGCAGCAACAACCACTGCAGCAGCAACAACCACTGCAGCAGCAGCAGCAGCAACCACTGCAGCAGCAACAACAACCACTGCAGCAGCAGCAACTACTGCAGCAGCAACAGCAACAACTTCAGGAGCAGCAGCAACAACTGCAGGAGCAGCAGCAACAACTGCAGGAGCTGCAACAACAACTGCAGGAGCAGCAGCAACAACTGCAGGAGCTGCAACAACACCTGCAGGAGCAGGAGCAACAACTGCAGCAGCAGCAGCAACAACCACTGCAGCAGCAACAACCACTGGAGCAGCAACCACTGCAGCAGCAGCAACAACCACTGCAGCAGCAACAACCACTGCAGCAGCAACCACTGCAGCAGCAGCAGCAACAACCACTGCAGCAGCAGCAGCAACAACCACTGCAGCAGCAGCAGCAACAACTGCAGCAGCAGCAGCAACAACTGCAGCAGCAGCAGCAACAACTGCAGCAGCAGCAGCAACAACCACTGCAGCAGCAACAACCACTGCAGCAGCAACCACTGCAGCAGCAGCAACAACCACTGCAGCAGCAGCAACAACCACTGCAGCAGCAGCAGCAACAACCACTGCAGCAGCAGCAGCAACAACCACTGCAGCAGCAGCAACAACCACTGCAGCAGCAGCAACAACCACTGCAGCAGCAGCAACAACAACCACTGCAGCAGCAGCAACAACAACCACTGCAGCAGCAGCAACAACAACCACTGCAGCAGCAGCAGCAACAACCGCAGGAGCAGCAGCAACAACCACTGCAGCAGCAGCAGCAACCACTGCAGCAGCAGCAGCAACAACCACTGCAGCAGCAGCAGCAACAACCACTGCAGCAGCAGCAGCAACAACCACTGCAGCAGCAGCAGCAACAACCACTGCAGCAGCAGCAGCAACAACCACTGCAGCAGCAGCAGCAACCGCAGGAGCAGCAGCAACAACCACTGCAGCAGCAGCAGCAACAACCACTGCAGCAGCAGCAGCAACAACCACTGCAGCAGCAGCAGCAACAACCACTGCAGCAGCAGCAGCAACAACCACTGCAGCAGCAACAACCACTGCAGCAGCAACAACCACTGCAGCAGCAACAACCACTGCAGCAGCAACAACCACTGCAGCAGCAACAACCACTGCAGCAGCAACAACCACTGCAGCAGCAACAACCACTGCAGCAGCAACAACCACTGCAGCAGCAACAACCACTGCAGCAGCAACAACCACTGCAGCAGCAACAACCACTGCAGCAGCAGCAACCACTGCAGCAGCAGCAACAACCACTGCAGCAGCAGCAACAACCACTGCAGCAGCAGCAACAACCACTGCAGCAGCAGCAACAACAACCACTGCAGCAGCAGCAACCACTGCAGCAGCAGCAACAACCACTGCAGCAGCAGCAACAACCACTACAGCAGCAGCAACAACCACTGCAGCAGCAGCAACCACTGCAGCAGCAGCAGCAACCACTGCAGCAGCAGCAGCAACCACTGCAGCAGCAGCAGCAACCACTGCAGCAGCAGCAACAACCACTGCAGCAGCAGCAACAACAACCACTGCAGCAGCAGCAACAACCACTGCAGCAGCAGCAACAACAACCACTGCAGCAGCAGCAACAACCACTGCAGCAGCAGCAACAACCACTGCAGCAGCAGCAACAACCACTGCAGCAGCAGCAACAACAACCACTGCAGCAGCAGCAACAACAACCACTGCAGCAGCAGCAACAACAACCACTGCAGCAGCAGCAACAACAACCACTGCAGCAGCAGCAACAACAACCACTGCAGCAGCAGCAGCAACAACCACTGCAGCAGCAGCAACAACAACCACTGCAGCAGCAGCAACAACCACTGCAGCAGCAGCAACAACCACTGCAGCAGCAGCAACAACCACTGCAGCAGCAGCAACAACAACTCCTGCAGCAGCAGCAGCAGCAACAACCACTGCAGCAGCAGCAACAACCACTGCAGCAGCAGCAACAACCACTGCAGCAGCAGCAACAACAACCACTGCAGCAGCAGCAACAACAACCACTGCAGCAGCAGCAACAACAACCACTGCAGCAGCAGCAACAACCACTGCAGCAGCAGCACCAACCACTGCAGCAGCAGCACCAACAACTGCAGCAGCAGCAACAACCACTGCAGCAGCAGCAGCAACAACCACTGCAGCAGCAGCAACAACAACCACTGCAGCAGCAGCAACAACAACTGCAGCAGCAGCAACAACCACTGCAGCAGCAGCAACAACCACTGCAGCAGCAGCAACAACCACTGCAGCAGCAGCAACAACAACCACTGCAGCAGCAGCAACAACCACTGCAGCAACAACCACTGCAGCAGCAGCAACAACCACTGCAGCAGCAGCAACCACTGCAGCAGCAGCAACCACTGCAGCAGCAGCAACCACTGCAGCAGCAGCAACCACTGCAGCAGCAGCAACAACCACTGCAGCAGCAGCAACAACCACTGCAGCAGCAGCAACAACCACTGCAGCAGCAGCAACAACCACTGCAGCAGCAGCAACAACCACTGCAGCAGCAGCAACCACTGCAGCAGCAGCAACAACCACTGCAGCAGCAGCAACAACCACTGCAGCAGCAGCAACAACCACTGCAGCAGCAGCAGCAACAACCACTGCAGCAGCAGCAACAACCACTGCAGCAGCAGCAACAACCACTGCAGCAGCAGCAACAACCACTGCAGCAACAACCACTGAAGCAGCAGCAACAACCACTGCAGCAACAACCACTGCAGCAACAACCACTGCAGCAGCAGCAACCACTGCAGCAGCAGCAACCACTGCAGCAGCAGCAACCACTGCAGCAGCAGCAACAACCACTGCAGCAACAACCACTGCAGCAGCAGCAACCACTGCAGCAACAACCACTGCAGCAGCAGCAACCACTGCAGCAGCAACCACTGCAGCAGCAGCAACCACTGCAGCAGCAGCAACCACTGCAGCAGCAGCAACATCCACTGCAGCAGCAGCAACAACCACTGCAGCAGCAGCAACAACCACTGCAGCAGCAGCAACCACTGCAGCAGCAACAACCACTGCAGCAGCAACAACCACTGCAGCAGCAGCAACAACCACTGCAGCAGCAGCAGCAACCACTGCAGCAACAACCACTGCAGCAACAACCACTGCAGCAGCAGCAACAACCACTGCAGCAGCAGCAACAACCACTGCAGCAGCAACAACAACCACTGCAGCAGCAGCAACAACCACTGCAGCAGCAGCAACAACCACTGCAGCAGCAGCAACAACCACTGCAGCAGCAGCAACAACCACTGCAGCAGCAGCAACAACCACTGCAGCAGCAACAACCACTGCAGCAACAACCACTCCAGCAGCAACAACCACTCCAGCAACAACCACTGCAGCAGCAGCAGCAACCACTCCAGCAGCAACAACCACTCCAGCAACAACCACTGCAGCAGCAGCAGCAACCACTGCAGCAACAACCACTGCAGCAGCAGCAACAACCACTGCAGCAGCAGCAACAACCACTGCAGCAGCAGCAGCAACCACTCCAGCAGCAGCAACAACCACTGCAGCAGCAACAACCACTGCAGCAGCAGCAACAACCACTGCAGCAGCAGCAGCAACCACTGCAACCAGCAGCAGCAACAACCACTGCAGCAGCAGCAACAACCACTGCAGCAGCAGCAACAACCACTGCAGCAGCAGCAACAACCACTGCAGCAGCAGCAACAACCACTGCAGCAGCAGCAACAACCACTGCAGCAGCAGCAACAACCACTGCAGCAGCAGCAACAACCACTGCAGCAGCAGCAACAACCACTGCAGCAGCAGCAACAACCACTGCAGCAACAACCACTGCAGCAGCAGCAACAACCACTGCAGCAGAAGCAGCAACAACCACCGCAGCAGCAACAACCACTGCAGCAGCAGCAGCAACAACCACCGCAGCAGCAACAACCACTGCAGCAGCAGCAGCAACAACCACTGCAGCAGCAGCAACAACCACTGCAGCAGCAGCAACAACCACTCCAGCAGCAGCAACCACTGCAGCAGCAACAACCACTGCAGCAGCAGCAACAACCACTGCAGCAGCAGCAACAACCACTGCAGCAACAACCACTGCAGCAACAACCACTGCAGCAGCAGCAACCACTCCAGCAGCAGCAACAACCACTGCAGCAGCAGCAACAACCACTGCAGCAGCAGCAACAACCACTGCAGCAGCAGCAACAACCACTGCAGCAGCAGCAACAACCACTGCAGCAGCAGCAACAACCACTGCAGCAGCAGCAACAACCACTGCAGCAACCACTGCAGCAACAACCACTGCAGCAGCAGCAACAACCACTGCAGCAGCAGCAACAACCACTGCAGCAACAACCACTGCAGCAGCAGCAACCACTGCAGCAGCAGCAACAACCACTGCAGCAACAACCACTGCAGCAGCAGCAACAACCACTGCAGCAACAACCACTGCAGCAGCAGCAACAACCACTGCAGCAGCAGCAACAACCACTGCAGCAGCAGCAACCACTGCAGCAGCAACAACCACTGCAGCAGCAGCAACCACTGCAGCAGCAGCAACAACCACTGCAGCAACAACCACTGCAGCAACAACCACTGCAGCAACAACCACTGCAGCAACAACCACTGCAGCAACAACCACTGCAGCAGCAGCAACAACCACTGCAGCAGCAGCAACAACCACTGCAGCAGCAGCAACAACCACTGCAGCAACAACCACTGCAGCAGCAGCAACAACCACTGCAGCAGCAGCAACCACTACATAAAGGTAATGTGTGAATATTTTAAAAAGAAATTATAGAATTGAAAAGTTATGATATATAGGAAAAAAATGGAGGGTGTTGAAACATGTCGCAATAGTTGGGTAGTTGATGCGAGTATAATATTAATTTATGTGGATACAAGGACATGGGTATGGAGAAGATTTTATTAGAATTTTAGTAATGTAAAGAGGAATGTGTATTACATTTAAGATTCAGTAAAAAGAAGGGGAAAAAATTGTGAATAAATTGGTAATTGATGAGCGTTGTGGGTAATGTAGTCGAACTAGAGATACCGAAAAAAAGATGATATAAGTGGGTTGGTTTTGTGACTTTTTCTGATGAAATTAGTTACGAGAAAAAAATTGTGGGTTGTGGGGTGTTGGTGGTTGTGGGTGTTGTTGTCGAACTAGTGATGTCGAAAAAGTGGTTATAAGTTGTGGGTTGTTGATGTGACTTTTTCTGATGAAATTAGTTAAAACGAGAAAAAAAATTGTGGGTTGTGGGTGTTGTGGGTTGTGGGTGTTGTTGTCGAACTAGAGATACCGAAAAAAAGTGGTTATAAGTTGTGGGTAGTTGTTGTGGGGGTGTGGGTGATGTGGGATGTGGGTGTTGTGGGATGTGGGTGTTGTGGGTTGTGGGTGTTGTGGGTGTTGTTGTCGAACTAGAGATACCGAAAAAGTGGTTATAAGTTGTGGGTTGTTGTGCCTTTTTCTGATGAAATTAGTTAAAATGAGAAAAAAAAATTGTGGGTTGTGGGTGTTGTGGGATGTGGGTGTTGTGGGATGTGGGTGATGTGGGTTGTGGGATGTGGGTTGTTGTTGTTGTCGAACTAGAGATACCGAAAAGGTGGTTATAAGTTGTGGGTTGTTGTGCCTTTTTCTGATGAAATTAGTTAAAACGAGAAAAAATTGTGGGTTGTTGGTGATGTGGGTTGTGTGGGTTGTGGGGTGTGGGTGTTGTGGGTGTTGTGACTTTCTGATGAAATTAGTTAAAACGAGAAAAAAATTGTGGGGTGTGGGTGATGTGGGTTGTGTGGGTTGTGGGGTGTGGGTGATGTGGGTTGCGGGTGTTGTGGGGTGTGGGTGATGTGGGTTGTGTGGGTTGTGGGGTGTGGGTGATGTGGGTTGCGGGTGTTGTGGGGTGTGGGTGATGTGGGATGTGGGTGTTGTGGGATGTGGGTGTTGTGGGATGTGGGTGTTGTGGGATGTGGGTGTTGTGGGATGTGGGTGATGTGGGATGTGGGTGTTGTGGGATGTGGGTGTTGTGGGATGTGGGTGTTGTGGGATGTGGGTGTTGTGGGATGTGGGTGTTGTGGGATGTGGGTGTTGTGGGATGTGGGTGATGTGGGATGTGGGTGTTGTGGGTTGTGGGTGTTGTGGGATGTGGGTGTTGTGGGATGTGGGTGTTGATCTTAGTTTATGGTGATTTTGGTGGTGTTTTGAGTGTATTCAGTGGTGTTTTAATAGTATTCAGTGGTGTATTTGGGAGTACTCAAATGGTGTTTTGAGGTTATTCAAAGGTGTTTTTGAAGGTGTTCAAATGATGTGCAAGAGTACTTATGAAGGTGTTCTGGGAGTATTCAGAGGTGATTTGGGGGTGTTCGAGTGATGTTTTTGGAGTATTTAAAGGTAATTGATGGTGTTTTTTGGTGATGTTCAAAGTAAAGTGTTTGAGTTAGTTTTTGTGATAATGTTGTGAAGTCTGGAGACTGAGGGAGGAGTTTGGGGAGATGAGTTGTAATTTAATGAAATGTGTAAGTGCAGATAAATTAGAGATGTCAAATCTTATCTGGGAGTATTCAAAATGATATTTTGGAAGTGTTTCAGTGTTGTTTGGAAATGTTCAAAGGTATTTTTGTGAGTATTCAAATGATTTATGAGAGTGTTTTGAAGGTGTTCAAAGTGAAGTGAGGTGTGTGTGCGTATTAACTTCGTAATATGTGAAATTGTGACTAGTGAATTAATCGAAAAGTGGTTATAAGTGTTGTGGTGACTTTTTCTGATGAAATAGTTAAAACGAGAAAAATTGGGGGTTATGAGTGAAAATTGTGAGGTGTTGGTTGGAGTGTGAGGGTTCTGGAGGGTGGGGAGGAGGAGAGAGAGAAGGTTACTTCGTGGGGAGTGACCTGAGATGAAATAGTTAAAACGAGAAAAATGTCTAGACTTGTGTTGTATTTTGTAAAGAAATTGTGGATTTTTGTGGATATTAACGAAAAAAAATGTGAAATTATTTGGGTTATCCTGTGTTAAGAGTGAAAATGTTTTCCTTATGTTGTATATGAAATGTGTAGGGGGAAGTCGACAAGATTCAGCCTGTGTGTGTGGGGTCATCGCGTGACGTCACTGACATAGGGGGAAGTCGACAAGATTCAGCCTGTATGTGTGAGGTCATCACGTGACGTCACTGACCGCCGAGTAAACACAGGTGGGGTGATGTCACACTTGTTTAGACTTGTAGTAAGAGAAAGTACCATGCCTCATAGGAGGAGTTCATTTGAATGCTTACCCCCAGAGGGGAGAATCCAAAAACTCGATTCGAGGAGATGGAGACTTTGATTTCGTGAAAAAAAAATTGGGGTGGAAGTGGGAGTCCATTTTGAATGCTTATACCCAGAGGGGGGAATCCAAAAAACTTGATCCGAGGAGATCATAAGAAAATGAAATTCAAAAAAAAAATTGGGATGGGGGTGAAAGTGGGAGGGGGAACCTCAAAAATTTGATCCGAGGAGATGGAGTCTTTGTATTATCGAGAAAAACTTTGATCCAAGGAGATGGAGTCTTTGTATTATCGAGAAAAGCTTGATCCAAGGAGATCATAAGAATTTCGAAACCCCATAGGGGGGAATCCAAAAGCTTGATTCGAGGAATTGGAGTCTTTGTATTATCGAGAAAACTTAATCCAAGGAGATGGAGACTGATTTTCGAGAAAAATTTGATCCGAGAAATTGGAGTCTTTGATATCGAGAAAAACTTGATCTGAGGAGATGGAGACTTTGTATTATCGAGAAAAAATTTGGGGTGGGGGTGAAAGTGGGAGGGGCAATCCAAAAAACTTGATTCGAGGAAGTGGAGAGCACAATAAAATGAAATTCAAAAAAAAATCGAAAAAAATAAGAAAAAAATTCGGGGAGCAGGGGCGATCCGGACGACGCTGCAGAAGGTGCAGCAGGTGCGGGTGGGCGCGAGGGTGGGCGCGGGTCGGCGCGGGCGGGCGTGGGGGCGGGGGTCGTGGGTGGGGGGCGTGGGGGGGTCATGGGTGGGGTCGTAGGGTCGGGCCGTGGGTGGGGTCAAGGTCATTAGCATATAGGTGTGAAAAGGAGACCCCTCAGGAAAGGAGACCGCTCAGGAAAAGGAAGCCACTCAGCCACAGAGACCACTCAGGAAAAGGAAGCCACTCAGCCACAGAGACCGCTCAGGAAAAGGAAGCCACTCAGCCACAGAGACCGCTCAGGAAAAGGAAGCCACTCAGCCACAGAGACCGCTCAGGAAAAGGAAGCCACTCAGCCACAGAGACCGCTCAGGAAAAGGAAGCCACTCTGCTGCAGAGACCGCTGAGCCGCCTTCATCACTACTAGTGTTCCTTTTGAGTTCTTCATTCTTTCCATACCTAAGCAGCTGGAATTTATCAACACTGAACGTCATGTTCTCCACTGCCCACTGGAAAACCTTGTTTATGTCTTCCTGTACTTTTTCAGTGTCCTCTACCGTACTGACTCTTATGCTTATTTTAGTGTCATCTGCAAATGATGATACAAAAGTGTGCCGGGTGTTTTTGTCTGTCTGCTATGAGCATGAGGAACAGTTAGTTTAATATGTTTATTATGCACCACATACCCATCCTGTGGGTGGTAGTCAAAAGATTAGAGGTACATAATTGGTCCAGGGACTGGACCCCAAAGTTTTGATAGCTGAGCAAGTTACAGAGGTAATGAACTCACAATTTACAAAGGTAATGAACTCACAATTTACAAAGGTAATGAACTCACAATTTACAAAGGTAATGAACTCACAATTTACAAAGGTAATGAACTCCAGGTAGGTCTGGTCACAATCATGACAAGTTACAAAGGTATTTACAGATTACAGAGGTACGTAATGGGTCCAGGGACTGGGCTCCCAAAGTTTTGATAGCTGAACTAGGTACAAAGGTAATGAGGAACAGCAGAGGTGCCAGGACAGTGCCTTGGGGCACTGAGCTTTTGACCTCGCTGATGCTGAATCTTGCCCTGTTCACTACTTTTTGTGTTCTGTGTGTTAGGAAACTGAAAATCTATCTGCCTACCTTCCCCATAATGTCCATGGCCTTCATTTTGTGCGCTATCACTCCATGGTCGCATTTGTCAAACGTCTTTGCAAAATCTGTGTAAATCACATCAGCGTTTTGGTCGTCTTCCAGTGCCTCTGTAATTCTGTCATAATGGTTCAGCAGCATCAACAACTGTAGCACCAGCACCAACAACTGCAGCACCAGCAGCATCAACAACTGTAGCACCAGCACCAACAACTGTAGCACCAGCACCAACAACAACTGTAGCACCAGCATCAACAACTGTAGCACCAGCATCAACAACTGTATCATCATCAACAACTGCAGCACCAGCACCAACAACTGTAGCACCAGCAGCAACAACTGTAGCACCAGCAGCAACAACTGTAGCACCAGCACCAACAACTGTAGAACCAGCATCAACAACTGTAGCACCAGCATCAACAACTGTAACACCAGCATCAACAACAACTGTAGCAGCAGTACCAACAACTGTAGCACCAGCATGAACAGTACACTACAGTGTAGGTGCTACAGTGAACAGTATACTACAGTGTAGGTGCTACAGTGAACAGTACACTACAGTGTAGGTGCTACAGTGAACAGTACACTACAGTGTAGGTGCTACAGTGAACAGTACACTACAGTGTAGGTGCTACAGTGAACAGTACACTACAGTGTAGGTGCTACAGTGAACAGTACACTACAGTGTAGGTGCTACAGTGAACAGTACACTACAGTGTAGGTGCTACAGTGAACAGTACACTACAGTGTAGGTGCTACAGTGAACAGTACACTACAGTGTAGGTGCTACAGTGAACAGTACACTACAGTGTAGGTGCTACAGTGAACAGTACACTACAGTGTAGGTGCTACAGTGAACAGTACACTACAGTGTAGGTGCTACAGTGAACAGTACACTACAGTGTAGGTGCTACAGTGAACAGTACACTACAGTGTAGGTGCTACAGTGAACAGTACACTACAGTGTAGGTGCTACAGTGAACAGTACACTACAGAGTAGGTGCTACAGTGAACAGTACACTACAGTGTAGGTGCTACAGTGAACAGTACACTAGTGTAGGTGCTACAGTAAACAGTACACTACAGTGTAGGTGCTACAGTGAACAGTGCACTACAGTCTAGGTGCTACAGTGAACAGTACACTACAGTCTAGGTGCTGTGAGATACTCTGTAAACAGTGACAACATTGTACAGTGTCTATCGATATTTCACTGCTAACACTGTCTTATCAACAGTACTAACAGTGTCTAAACAGTGCTAACACTGTCCTAAAAGCAGTGCTATCTTCACCACAGTACTAACACTGTCCTAACAGTCCTACCAACAGTGCTAACACTGTCTTAACAGACTAACAACAGTACTAACAGTCCTAACAGTACTAATAGTGCTTTCTTAACAGTACCAACAGTCCTAAGAACAGAACAATGTTCTAATAACAGTACTATACTAACAACAGTGCTAACACTTTCCTAACAGTCCTACAAACAGTGCTAACACTGTCCTAACAGTCCTACCAACAGTGCTAACACTGTCCTAACAGTACTGACGGTCATACCAACAGTGCTTACATTGGTCTAACAGTCTTCACACTGTCCTAACAGAACTATCAGTCTTAACACTGTCCTAACAGTACTAACAGTGCAAACTATCCTAACAGTACTAACAGTCCCACCAACAGTGCTAATATTGTCCTAACAGTGTTCCCACTATCCTAACAGTACTAACAGTGCTAACACTGTCCTAACAGTACTAACAGTCCTAACAGTGCGAACATTGTCGTAACACTACCAACACTGCTAACAGAGTTAACAGTGCTAACACTGCTAACAGAGCAAGCACTATTAACAGTGCTAACACTGCTAACAGTACTAACACTAACAGTGCTAACACTAACAGTGCTAACACTAACAGTGCTAACACTAACAGTGCTAACAGAGCTAACACTGCTAACCGTGCTAACAGAGCTAACACTAACAGTGCTAACACTGCTAACACTAACAGTGCTAACACTGCTAACACTGCTAACAGAGCCAACACTGCTAACAGTGCTAACACTGCTAATAATAGTGCTAACATTGCTAACAGTGCTAACACTGCAAACAGTGCTAACACTGCAAACACGGCTAACAGTGCTAACAGTGCTAACAACAGTGTTAACACTGCTAACAAGTGCTAACACGGCTAACAAGTGCTAACACTGCTAACAAGTGCTAACACTGCTAACAGTGCTAACACTGCTAACAACAGTGCTAACACTGCTAACAGTGTTAACACTGCTAACAGTGTTAACACTGCTAACAAGTGCTAACACTGCTAACACGTGCTAACACTAACAGTGCTAACACTGCAAACAGTGCTAACACTAACAGTGCTAACACTGCTAACAGTGCTAACACTGCTAACAGTGCTAACACTGCTAACAGTGCTAACACTGCTAACAGTGCTAACACTAACAACAGTGCTAACACTAACAACAGTGCTAACACTAACAACAGTGCTAACACTAACAACAGTGCTAACACTAACAGTGCTAACAGTGCTAACACTGCTAACAATGCTAACACTGCTAACAGTGCTAACACTGCTAACAGTGCTAACACTGCTAACAGTGCTAACACTGCTAACAGTGCTAACACTGCTAACAGTGCTAACACTGCTAACAACAGTGCTAACACTGCTAACAGTGCTAACACTAACAGTGCTAACACTAACAGTGCTAACACTAACAACAGTGCTAACACTGCTAACAGTGCTAACACTGCTAACAGTGCTAACACTAACAGTGCTAACACTGCTAACAACAGTGCTAACACTGCTAACAGTGCTAACACTAACAGTGCTAACACTAACAGTGCTAACACTGCTAACAACAGTGCTAACACTGCTAACAGTGCTAACACTGCTAACAGTGCTAACACTAACAGTGCTAACACTAACAACAGTGCTAACACTGCTAACAGTGGTAACACTAACAGTGCTAACACTAACAGTGCTAACACTGCTAACAGTGCTAACACTGCTAACAGTGCTAATACTAACAGTGCTAACACTAACAGTGCTAACACTGCTAACAACAGTGCTAACACTGCTAACAGTGCTAACACTAACAGTGCTAACACTAACAGTGCTAACACTAACAGTGCTAACACTAACAGTGCTAACACTGCAGTGTAAAGTGACAGTCCACTCAATGTTTATTTGCCAATATTAACTTATATTAACATGTTGTTAGCGATGGCAGATTTATGTCCAGTAATACAACAGTGTGGGTGTATGGTGTATGTGGGTGTATGGAGTACGTGGGTGTATGTGGGTGAATGTGGGTGAATGTGGGTGTATGTGGGTGTATGGTGGAGTATGTGGGTGTATGTGGGTGTATGGTGTATGTGGGTGTATGGTGGAGTATGTGGGTTTATGGTGGTGTATGTGGGTGTATGTGGGTGAATGTGGGTGTATGTGGGTGTATGTATCGTAAGGGTTCTTAAATGGAGATATCGTAGGTTGAAGGTAGACACACTTGTAGGATGGTATCTATATATTGTCAGACTGAGAGGAGGGATGGAGCCCAGCTGCCTTGCCTGTCTACGCCTGGATGGTCTGCCGCCGAGTGAGGCCGGGGCAGAGGTATGAGCCTACACATCTGTATCCCGTGACGTCACACAAAGCCACAGGCCTACAAGGGATCTCGTATCTAAAGCACATGGATGATACTAATATGCTATGCTATATAATACTGGGAATACGGGGATCAGCAACTATGCTGACATATGGAGTATGTGGGTGTATGGTGTATGGTGGTGTATGTGGGTGTATGGTGGTGCATGTGGGTGTATGGTGTATGTGGGTGTATGGTGTATGTGGGTGTATGGTGTATGTGGGTGTATGGTGGTGTATGTGGGTGTATGTGGGTGTATGGTGGTGTAAGTGGGTGTATGGTTGTGTATATGTGGGTGTATGGTGTATGTGGGTGTATGTGGGTGTATGGTGGTGTATGGGGGAGTATGGTGGTGTATGTGGGTGTATGGTGGTGTATGTGGGTGTATGGTGGTGTATGTGGGTGTATGGTGTATGTGGGTGTATGGTGTATGTGGGTGTATGGTTGTGTATCTGGGTGTATGGTGGCGTATGTGGGTGTATGGTTGTGTATGTGGGTGTATGGTTGTGTATGTGGGTGTATGGTGTACGTGGGTGTATGGTGTACGTGGGTGTATGGTGTACGTGGGTGTATGGTGTATGTGGGTGTATGGTTGTGTATGTGGGTGTATGGTGTATGAGGGTGTATGGTGTATGTGGGCGCATGGTTATGTGGGTGTATGGTGTATGTGGGTGTATGGTGTATGTGGGTGTATGGTGGCGTATGTGGTGTATGGTTGTGTATGTGGGTGTATGGTGTACGTGGGTGTATGGTGGTGTATGTGGGTGTATGGTTGTGTATGTGGGTGTATGTGGGTGTATGGTATATGTGGGTGTATGGTGTATGTGGGCGTATGGTTGTGTATGTGGGTGTATGGTGGTGTACGAGGGTGTATGGTGGTGTATGTGGGTGTATGTGGGTGTAAGTGGGTGTATGTAGGTGTATGGTTGTGTATATGTGTATATGTGAGTGCATGTGGGTGTATGGTGGTGTATGTGGGTGTATGGTGGTGTACGAGGGTGTATGGTGATGTATGTGGGTGTATGGTGTATGTGGGTGTATGCTGTATGTGGGCGTATGGTTGTGTATGTGGGTGTATGGTGTATGTGGGTGTATGGTGGCGTATGTGGGTGTATGGTGGCGTATGTGGGTGTATGGTGGCGTACGTGGGTGTATGGTTGTATATGTGGGTGTATGGTGGTGTATGTGGGTGTATGTGGGTGTATGTGGGTGTATGTGGGTGTATGGTGTATGTGGGTGTATGGTGGTGTATGTGGGTGCATGGTATATGTGGGTGTATGGTGTATGTGGGCGTATGGTTGTGTATGTGGGTGTATGGTGGTGTATGTGGGTGTATGTGGGTGTATGGTGGTGTACGAGGGTGTATGGTAGTGTATGTGGGTGTATGTAGGTGTATGGTTGTGTATATGTGTATATGTGAGTGTATGTGGGTGTATGGTGGTGTACGAGGGTGTATGGTGGTTTATGTGGGTGTATGGTGGTGTATGTGGGTGTATGGTGTATGTGGGCGTATGGTTGTGTATGTGGGTGTATGGTGTATGTGGGTGTATGGTGGCGTATGTAGGTGTATGGTTGTGTATGTGGGTGTATGGTTGTGTACGTGGGTGTATGGTGGTGTACGTGGGTGTATGGTGTATGTGGGTGTATGGTTGTGTATGTGGGTGTATGGTGTATGTGGGTGTATGGTGGCGTATGTGGGTGTATGGTGGTGTACGAGGGTGTATGTGGGTGTATGGTTGTGTATGATGGTGTATGTGGGTGTAAGTGGGTGCATGGTTGTGTATGTGGGTGTATGGTTGTGTATGTGTGTATATGTGGGTGCATAGTGGTGTATGTGGGTGTATGTGGGTGTATGGTGGTGTATGTGGGTGTATGGTGGTGTATGCGGGTGTATGGTGGTGTATGCGGGTGTATGGTGGTGTATGTTGGTGTATGTGGGTGTATGTGGGTGTATGGTGTATATGGGTGTATGGTGGTATATGTGGGTGTATGGTGGTGTATGTGGGTGTATGGTGGTGTATGTGGGTGTATGGTGGTGTATGTGGGTGTATGGTGGTGTATGTGGGTGTATGGTGGTGTATGTGGGTGTATGGTGGTGTATGTGGGTGTATGGTGGTGTATGTGGGTGTATGAAGTTCAATGATGAGAAATTTCAATTACTTCGATATTGTAAACGAGAGGAAATTAAAATTCTATCAGAGAATAAAACAAATTCCAGCCACACAACAGAGCGAAAAACAAATGTACAAGACCTGGGAGTGATCATGTCAGAGGATCTCACTTTCAGGGACCATAACATTATATCCATCACACCTGCCAGAGAAATGGCAGGATGGATAATGAGAACCTTCAAAACTAGGGAGGCCAGGTCCATGATGACACTCTTCAGGTCACTTGTTCTATCTAGGCTGGAATATTGCTGCACACTAACAGCACCTTCCAAGGCAGGTGAAAATGCTGACCTAGAAAATGTACAGAGAACCTTCACGGCGCGCATAACGGAGATAAAACACCTCAATTACTGGGAGCGCTTGAGGTTCCTGAACCTGTACTCCCTGGAACGCAGGCGGGAGAGATACACGATTATATACACCTGGAAAATCCTAGAGGGACTAGTACCGAACTTGCACACGAAAATCACTCACTATTAAAGCAAAAGACTTGGCAGACGATGCAACATTAACACAATGAAAAGCAGGGGTGTCACTAGCACGATAAAAGACAACACAATAAGTGTCAGGGACCCAAGACTGTTCAACTGCCTCCCAGCATACATAAGGGGGATTACCAAGAGACCCCTGGACGTCTTCAAGAAGGCACTGGACAAGCACCTAAAAAGACCTTACTGTCTTTAGGACCCCTGGCTGTCTTCAGGACCCCTGGCTGTCTTCAGGACCCCTGGCTGTCTTCAGGACCCCTGGGTGTCTTCAAGACCCCTGGCTGTCTTCAAGACCCCTGGCTGTCTTCAAGATCCCTGGCTGTCTTCAAGACCCCTGGCCGTCAAGACCCCTGGTTGTCTTCAGGATCCCTGGCTGTCTTCAAGACCCCTGGCTGTCTTCAAGCAGGAACTGGACAGGCACCTAAAGTCAGTACCTGACCAGCCGGCTGTGGTCCGTACGTTAGATTGCGCGCAACCAGCAGTAACAGCCTGGTTGATCAGGCCCTTATCCACCATGAGGCCAGGCCACAGACCGAGCCGCGGGGGCGTTGACACCCGGAACTCTCTCCAAGTATACTCCAGGTATGGTGGCTCATGTGGGTGTATGGGTGTATGGCGGTGTATGTGGGTACGGTAGTGCATGTAGATGTATGGCGGTGTATGTGGGTATGGTAGTGCATGTGGGTGTATGATGTATGTGGGTATGGTAGTGCATGTGGGTGCATGGTGTATATGGGTGTATGGTATATGTAGGTCTATGATGGTGTATGTGGGTGTATGGTGTAAGTGGGTGTATGGTGTATGTGGGTGTATGGTGTATGTGGGAGTATGACGATGTGGGAATGGTGGTATATGTGGGTGTAGGGTGGTGTGTGTGGGTGTGTATGGTGGTATATGTGTATGGTCGTGTATGAGGGTGTATAGGGGTATGGTGTACGAGGCTGTGTGGATGATGGTGTGTGTGTGTCTGTGTGTGTGTGTGTGTGTGTGTGTGTGTCTGTGTGTGTGTGTGTGTGTGTGTGTGTGTGTGTGTGTGTGTGTGTGTGTGTGTGTGTGTGTGTGTGTGTGTCTGTGTCTGTGTCTGTGTCTGTGTCTGTGTGTGTGTGTGTGTGTGTGTGTGTGTGTGTGTGTGTGTGTGTGTGTGTGTGTGTGTGTTGCTGGAGTTTACCTGCTGAGAGTTCCGGGGGTCAACGCCCCCGCGGCCCGGTCTGTGACCAGGCCTCCTGGTGGATCAGAGCCTGATCAACCAGGCTGCTGCTGCTGCTGGCTGCACGCAAACCAACGTACAAGCCACAGCCCGGCTGGTCAGGAACCGACTTTAGGTGCTTGTCCAATGCCAGCTTGAAGACTGCCAGGGGTCTGTTGGTAATCCCCCTTATAAGAACATAAGAACGAAGGAACACTGCAGAAGGCCTACTGGCCCATGCGAAGCAGGTCCAAGTCTCCTACCGGCTTAAGCCAATGCACCCAACCTAGTCAGGTCAGGTCACATTGACTTAAGGGAGGAACACGGCAACCGACCTGGTAGCACAAGCTATCAGGTCCAACTCACACCCACCCACATCCACTCATGTATTTATCCAACCTATTTTTAAAGCTACACAACGCTCTGGCCTCTATAACTGTACTTGGGAGTTTGTTCCACTCATCCACAACTCTATTACCAAAACAGTACTTTCCTATATCCTTCCTGAATCTGAATTTTTCCAACTTAAAACCATTGCTGCGAGTCCTGTCTAGGCTAGATATTTTCAGCACACTATTTACATCCCCTTTATTTATTCCTGTCTTCCATTTATACACCTCAATCATATCCCCCCTAATTCTACGTCTTTCTAGAGAGTGCAGATTCAGGGCCCTTAGTCTATCCTCATAGGGAAGGTTTCTGATACATGGGATCAACTTTGTCATCCTCCTTTGTACATTTTCCAGAGAATTTATATCCATCCTGTAATACGGTGACCAAAACTGTGCAGCATAATCTAAATGAGGCCTAACCAAGGATGTATAGAGTTGAAGAACAACCTGAGGACTCCTATTATTTATGCTTCTTGATATGAAGCCAAGGATTCTAATAGCTTTATTGCGAACACTTATGCACTGTTGTCTTGGTTTCAGATTACTGCTAACCAGAACTCCTAAATCTTTTTCGCAATCCGTAATATTAAGATCTACATTATTTAGTTTATATGTGGCATGGTTATTGTCCTGTCCAACATTTAGAACTTTGCATTTGTCTATATTAAACTGCATCTGCCACTTCTCCGACCACTGCATCAGTCTATTCAAATCTTCCTGGAGTGCTCGAATGTCCTCGTCAGAATGAATTCGACGGCCTATTTTGGTGTCATCGGCAAACTTGCCGATGTCGCTCTTTATGCCCTCATCGATGTCGTTTATGTAGATTGTGAACAGCAGGGGGCCCAACACTGACCCCTGTGGAACACCGCTCGTAACGCTTCCCCACTCTGATTTCTCCCCATTTATGCAAACTCTCTGCTGCCTATTTGTCAACCATGCCTCTATCCAGGAAAAAATTTCTCCTCCTATTCCATGTGCCTTAATTTTCCTCAATAGTCTCTAATGTGGGACCCTGTCAAAAGCCTTACTGAAGTCCATATACACAATATCATATTCATTACCATGATCTACCTCCTCAAATACCTTAGTGAAAAAAGTTAATAAATTCGTAAGGCAGGAACGCCCCTTTGTAAAACCATGCTGAGATTCGTTGATTAATTTATGCTTTTCAAGGTGGCTACGAACTGCCTCGGCAATTATTGATTCCATAAATTTTCCCACTATGGAGGTTAGGCTTATGTATGCTGGGAGGCAGTTGAACAGTCTCGGGGCCCTGTGTGTGCGCACTCACCTATTTGTACTCACCTATTTGTGGTTGCAGGGGTCGATTCATAGCTCCTGGCCCCGCCTCTTCGCAGATTGCTACTAGGTCCTCTCTCTCCCTGCCCCATGAGCTTTATCATACCTCACCTTGATAAATTAGACACATGTGCAACTCTTGGGTATCTTTATTGAGGAAACGTTTCGCCACACAGTGTCTTCATCAGTCCATACGTAGGAGAAACTTGAAGAACAGGAGGAGAATGAGGTAATCAGTCCCTCAACCTTGAGTCGATGTGGTCAGTCCATTAATCTTGAATAGAATACGGCATATGGGCGGAGAAGGAGCTTATATACCGTATGGCAGGAGAGGTACAGCACTCGTAGGTGGTGTCACATTTGTTCAATGTGGAAGTAGGTCGTACCCAAGGGTTAGGCAAGCGAAGAAACCCTACTTCCACATAGGACAAATGTGACACCACCTACGACTGCTGCACCTCTCCTGCCATACGGTTTATAAGCTGCTTCTCCGCTCATATGCCGTATTCTATTCAAGATTGATGGACTGACCACATCGACTCAAGGTTGAGGGACTGATTACCTTATTCTCCTCCTGTTCTTCAAGTTTCTCCTACGTATGGACTGATGAAGACACTGTGTGGCGAAACGTTTCCTCAATAAAGATACCCAAGAGTTGCACATGTGTCTAATTTATCAACATGTCGGTTCTCTGAACCGTTTATCTACAAATACCTCGCCTTAAAACTATGTATGGTTCCCGCCTCCACTACGTCACTTTCTAGGCTATTCCACGGCCTGACTACTCTATGACTGAAGAAATACTTCCTAACATCCCTTTGATTCATCTGAGTCTTCAACTTCCAATTGTGACCTCTTGTGTCTGTGTCCCATCTCTGGAACATCCCGTCTTTGTCCACCTTGTCTATTCCGCGCAGTATTTTATATGTCGTTATCATGTCTCCCCTGACCCTCCTGTCCTCCAGTGTCGTCAGGCCGATGTGTGTGTGTGTGTGTGTGTGTGTGTGTGTGTGTGTACTCACCTAGTTGTACTCACCTAGTTGAGGTTGCGGGGGTCGATTCCGAGCTCCTGGCCCCGCCTCTTCACTGATCGCTACTAGGTCACTCTCCCTGAGCCGTGAGCTTTATCATACCTCTGCTTAAAGCTATGTATGGATCCTGCCTCCACTACATCGCTTCCCAAACTATTCCACTTACTACTCTGTGGCTGAAGAAATACTTCCTAACATCCCTGTGATTCATCTGTGTCTTCAGCTTCCAACTGTGTCCCCTTGTTACTGTGTCCAATCTCTGGAACATCCTGTCTTTGTCCACCTTGTCAATTCCTCTCAGTATTTTGTATGTCGTTATCATGTCCCCCCTATCTCTCCTGTCCTCCAGTGTCGTCAGGTTGATTTCCCTTAACCTCTCCTCGTAGGACATACCTCTTAGCTCAATGACTAGTCTTGTTGCAAACCTTTGCACTTTCTCTAGTTTCTTTACGTGCTTGGCTAGGTGTGGGTTCCAAACTGGTGCCGCATACTCCAATATGGGCCTAACGTATACGGTGTACAGGGTCCTGAACGATTCCTTATTAAGATGTCGGAATGCTGTTCTGAGGTTTGCTAGGCGCCCATATGCTGCAGCAGTTATTTGGTTGATGTGCGCTTCAGGAGATGTGCCTGGTGTTATACTCACCCCAAGATCTTTTTCCTTGAGTGAGGTTTGTAGTCTCTGACCCCCTAGACTGTACTCCGTCTGCGGCCTTCTTTGCCCTTCCCCAATCTTCATGACTTTGCACTTGGTGGGATTGAACTCCAGGAGCCAATTGCTGGACCAGGTCTGCAGCCTGTCCAGATCCCTTTGTAGTTCTGCCTGGTCTTCGATCGAGTGTATTCTTCTCATCAACTTCACGTCATCTGCAAACAGGGACACCTCAGAGTCTATTCCTTCCGTCATGTCGTTCACAAATACCAGAAACAGCACTGGTCCTAGGACTGACCCCTGCGGGACCCCGCTGGTCACAGGTGCCCACTCTGACACCTCGCCACGTACCATGACTCGCTGCTGTCTTCCTGACAAGTATTCCCTGATCCATTGTAGTGCCTTCCCTGTTATCCCTGCTTGGTCCTCCAGTTTTTGCACCAATCTCTTGTGTGGAACTGTGTCAAACGCCTTCTTGCAGTCCAAGAAAATGCAATCCACCCACCCCTCTCTCTCTTGTCTTACTGCTGTCACCATGTCATAGAACTCCAGTAGGTTTGTGACACAGGATTTCCCGTCCCTGAAACCATGCTGGCTGCTGTTGATGAGATCATTCCTTTCTAGGTGTTCCACCACTCTTCTCCTGATAATCTTCTCCATGTGTGTGTGTGTGTGTGTGTGTGTGTGTGTGTGTGTGTGTGTGTGTGTGTGTGTGTGTGTGTGTGTGTGTATGGTGGTATGTGTGTGTGTGTATGGTGGTATGTGTGTGTGTGTGTGTGTGTATGGTGGTATGTGTGTGGGGGTGTATGGTGGTATGTGTGTGTGGGGGTGTATGGTGGTATGTGTGTGTGGGGGTGTATGGTGGTATGTGTGTGTGTGGGGGTGTATGGTGGTATGTGTGTGTGTGTGGGGGTGTATGGTGGTGTGTGTGTGTGGGGGGTGTATGGTGGCGTATGTGGGTGTATGGTGTATGTGGGTGTATGATGGTGTTCTTGGGTGTATGGTGGCGTATGTGGGTATGTCGATGTGTGTGTATGGTGTATGTGGGTGTATGTGGATGTATGAGGGCGTATGGTGTATAAGGGCGTGTGTATTGTGTATGTGGGTGTATGGTGTATGTGGGTGTATGGTGGTGCGAGTGTATGTGGGTGTATGACGATATATGAGGGGGTTTGGTGTATGAGGGTGTGAGTGCATAATGGTGTATGTGGGTGTGAGTGCATAATGGTGTATGTGGGTGTATGAAGGTGTATGTGGGTGTTCCGTGGTGTATGGTGATATGTGTGGGGGTTTGCTGGTGTACGAGGGTCAGTGCATAGTGGTATATGTGGGTGTATAGTGGTGCATGAGGGTATATGTGGGTGTATGTTGGTGTATGAGTGTATGGTGGTGTACGTAGGTATATTTTGGTGTATGTGGGTATACGGTGGTGTATGAACGTGCCTGTCGGTGTATGGTTGTGTATAGATGTGTATGTAGGTGTATGGTTGTGTATCGTGTATATGGGTGTATTTTGGTAGGTGTACTGTGTATATGTATGGTGTGTGCGCGCGATTGTATGGTGTATGAGGGGGTATATGGATGCTTTTAGTTGTTTGGGTGTATGGGTGGTGGGTGAGGGTGGGACCGGTGTATGTATGGGCGGTATATTAGGGTGTATAGGATGTGTATGAGGGTGTATGAATGTGTGAATGAGGATGTATGTTTAAGGGTGGTTTATAAGTGTAAGGGTGGTGTATAATTGTGTATAGGGGTGGTGTACGTATGTGGGGGTATATATGGGCGGTGTGTGTATGGGTGGTGTATGTATGGACTGTGTATGATTGTATATGTGTAGTGTTTCAGGGTGTCTGGGAGGTGTACGAGTGTATATGAGTGGTTTATGTGTACCAGTTGTGTATAGGGCTACACAAGTGCCACACACACTTGTACATACACCTGCGGTGCACTGGTCACACGTATTAAACCAGAACCCAGTACCACCACCTGTACCACCTGCACCACCACCTGTACCAAAAATAACACCAGCAACACTACCAGTAGCACCACCAGTGCTACCTGCACTACCACACCTTGTTTGCAAGTCACCAACCAGTAGCACCACCAGTGCTGCCTGCGCTACCACACCTTGTTTACAAGTCACCCACCAGTAGCACGACACCTTGTTTACAAGTCATCAACCAGTAGCACCACCAGTGCTACCTAACACACCCTGTTTACAAGTCACCAACCAGTAGCACCACCAGTGCTACAGAACCCAGTACCACCACCTGTACCACCAGTAACACCACCTGTACCACCTGCACCACCACCTGTACCAAAAATAACACCAGCAACACTACCAGTAGCACCACCAGTGCTACCTGCACTACCACACCTTGTTTGCAAGCCACCAACCAGTAGCACCACCAGTGCTACCTGCGCTACCACACCTTGTTTACAAGTCACCAACCAGTAGCACCACCAGTGCTACCTAACACACCTTGTTTACAAGTCACCAACCAGTAGCACCACCAGTGCTACCTAACACACCTTGTTTACAAGTCACCAACCAGTAACACCACCAGTACTACCTAACACCTTGTTTACAACAGTCACCCAGCAGTAGCACCACCAGTACTACCTAACACACCTTGTTTACAAGTCACCCACCAGTAGCACCACCAGTACTAACACACCTTGTTTACAAGTCACCCACCAGTAGCACCACCAGTACTGCCTAACACACCTTGTTTACAACAGTCACCCACCAGTAGCACCACCAGTACTACCTAACACACCTTGTTTACAACAGTCACCCACCAGTAGCACCACCAGTACTACTTAACACACCTTGTTTACAAGTCACCCACCAGTAGCACCACCAGCACTACCTAACACACCTTGTTTACAACAGTCACCCACCAGTACCACCTAACACCTTGTTTACAACAGTCACCCACCAGTACTACCTAACACACCTTGTTTACAAGTCACCCACCAGTAGCACCACCAGTACTACCTAACACACATTGTTTACAACAGTCACCCACCAGTAGCACCACCAGTACTACCTAACACACCTTGTTTACAACAGTCACCAACCAGTAGCACCACCAGTACTACCTAACACACCTTGTTTACAACAGTCACCCAGCAGTAGCACCACCAGTACTACCTAACACACCTTGTTTACAACAGTCACCCAGCAGTAGCACCACCAGTACTACCTAACACCTTGTTTACAACAGTCACCCACCAGTACCACCTAACACCTTGTTTACATCAGTCACCCACCAGTAGCACCACTAGTACCACCTAACACCTTGTTTACAAGTCACCCACCAGTAGCACCACCAGTACTACCTAACACACCTTGTTTACAACAGTCACCCACCAGTAGCACCACCAGTACCACCTAACACCTTGTTTACAACAGTCACCAACCAGTAGCACCACCAGTACTACCTAACACACCTTGTTTACAACAGTCACCCAGCAGTAGCACCACCAGTAGCACCACCAGTACTACCTAACACACCTTGTTTACAACAGTCACCCAGCAGTAGCACCACCAGTACCACCTAACACACCTTGTTTACAACAGTCACCCACCAGTAGCACCACCAGTACCACCTAACACACCTTGTTTACATCAGTCACCCACCAGTACCACCTAACACACCTTGTTTACATCAGTCACCCACCAGTAGCACCACCAGTACCACCTAACACACCTTGTTTACAAGTCACCCACCAGTAGCACCACCAGTACTACCTAACACACCTTGTTTACAATTCACCCACCAGTAGCACCACCAGTACTGCCTAACACACCTTGTTTACAAGTCACCCACCAGTAGCACCACCAGTACTACCTAACCCCACCTTGTTTACAACAGTCACCCACCAGTACTACCTAACACCTTGTTTACAACAGTCACCCACCAGTACTACCTAACACCTTGTTTACAACAGTCAGCCACCAGTAGCACCTAACACCTTGTTTACAAGTCACCCACCAGTAGCACCACCAGTACTACCTAACACACCTTGTTTACAACAGTCACCCACCAGTAGCACCACCAGTACCACCTAACACCTTGTTTACAACAGTCACCCACCAGTAGCACCACCAGTACCACCTAACACACATTGTTTACAACAGTCACCCACCAGTAGCACCACCAGTACTACCTAACACACCTTGTTTACAACAGTCACCCACCAGTAGCACCACCAGTAGCACCTAACACACCTTGTTTACAACAGTCACCCACCAGTAGCACCACCAGTACCACCTAACACCTTGTTTACATCAGTCACCCACCAGTAGCACCACCAGTACCACCTAACACACCTTGTTTACATCAGTCACCCACGAGTAGCACCACCAGTACTACCTAACACACCTTGTTTACGTCACCCACCAGTAGCACCACCAGTACTAATTAACACACCTTGTTTACATCAGTCACCCACCAGTAGCACCACCAGTACTAATTAACACACCTTGTTTACATCAGTCACCCACCAGTAGCATCACCAGTACCACCTAACACCTTGTTTACAACAGTCACCCACCAGTAGCACCACCAGTACCACCTAACACACCTTGTTTACATCAGTCACCCACCAGTAGCATCACCAGTACCACCTAACACACCTTGTTTACATCAGTCACCCACCAGTAGCACCACCAAACACACCTTGTTTACAAGTCACCCACCAGTAGCACCACCAGTACTACCTAACACACCTTGTTTACAACAGTCACCCACCAGTAGCACCACCAGCACCACCTTGTTTACATCAGTCACCCACCAGTAGCACCACCAGTACTACCTAACACACCTTGTTTACAACAGTCACCCACCAGTAGCACCACCAGTACCACCTAACACACCTTGTTTACATCAGTCACCCACCAGTAGCACCACCAGTACTACCTAACACACCTTGTTTACAACAGTCACCCACCAGTACCACCTAACACCTTGTTTACAACAGTCACCCACCAGTAGCACCACCAGTACCACCTAACACACCTTGTTTACATCAGTCACCCACCAGTAGCACCACCAGTACCACCTAACACACCTTGTTTACAACAGTCACCCACCAGTAGCACCACCAGTATTACCACCAGTAGCACCACCAGTACCACGTAACACCTTGTTTACATCAGTCACCCACCAGTAGCACCACCAGTACCACCTAACACACCTTGTTTACAATAGTCACCCACCAGTAGCACCACCAGTACTACCTAACACACCTTGTTTACATCAGTCACCCACCAGTAGCACCACCAGTACTACCTAACATACCTTGTTTACAACAGTCACCCACCAGTAGCACCACCAGTACCACCTAACACACCTTGTTTACATCAGTCACCCACCAGTAGCACCACCAGTACCACCTAACACACCTTGTTTACAAGTCACCCACCAGTAGCACCACCAGTACCACCTAACACACCTTGTTTACATCAGTCACCCACCAGTACCACCTAACACACCTTGTTTACAACAGTCACCCACCAGTAGCACCACCAGTACCACCTAACACCTTGTTTACAACAGTCACCCACCAGTAGCACCACCAGTACCACCTAACACACCTTGTTTACAACAGTCACCCACCAGTAGCACCACCAGTACCACCTAACACACCTTGTTTACAACAGTCACCCACCAGTAGCACCACCAGTACTACCTAACACACCTTGTTTACAACAGTCACCCACCAGTAGCACCACCAGTACTACCTAACACACCTTGTTTACAACAGTCACCCACCAGTAGCACCACCAGTACTACCTAACACACCTTGTTTACAACAGTCACCCACCAGTAGCACCACCAGTACCACCTAACACACCTTGTTTACATCAGTCACCCACCAGTAGCACCACCAGTACCACCTAACACACCTTGTTTACATCAGTCACCCACCAGTAGCATCACCAGTACCACCTAACACACCTTGTTTACATCAGTCACCCACCAGTAGCACCACCAGTACCACCTAACACACCTTGTTTACAACAGTCACCCACCAGTAGCACCACCAGTACTACCTAACACACATTATTTACATCAGTCACCCACCAGTAGCACCACCTAACACACCTTGTTTACATCAGTCACCCACCAGTAGCACCACCAGTACCACCTAACACACCTTGTTTACAACAGTCACCCACCAGTAGCACCACCTAACACACCTTGTTTACAACAGTCACCCACCAGTAGCACCACCAGTACCACCTAACACACCTTGTTTACAACAGTCACCCACCAGTAGCACCACCAGTACTACCTAACACACCTTGTTTACATCAGTCACCCACCAGTAGCACCACCAGTACCACCTAACACACCTTGTTTACATCTGCTAATATTCGCGCGCTTTTCCCAGTATTTAGTGCGCGCCATTTCCTCAGCTGGACGAGAGAGGAGAGAATAATGGCGGGAACCATGGCGTTACTATGGTAGTTATGGTGGGTGTAGCGTGCGTATGGTTCCCTCCCTGGCGGGAACTTGTTGATGGGTTCCCTACCTGGGTGTTACGTCGAGGCTGGCCGCTCTAACTCGTCTTCCTACTGGGAGATGATCGTCTACGTCAGGGAGCACGTCAGAGCACCGTCACCGCCGCCGCCGCCGCCATAACACTGAGTATCACTCCGCCGACAACATCATCTCTCCATTACACTTCATTGTTTACCAAAACTTTTCGTTCGTCGTGCCTTGTTTCGCCCCTTAAAACACCTCGAAAAGTGTTATTTGTCTTATGAAATAATCCCTAATATGCTTTCCAACGTTTTCTGCATCATCTCAACCACTAAAATGGCGAAATTAAAGTCGTTTTTCTAAATTATTGGGGTGTTATTGAACGGTGATTTATTAAATTATTCAGTAATGTTAGGACGACGTGTAGGGTTCCCATCTACTTACCCAGGTGACATATAACGATCACTCTGATTGGTTGATTGCTGTTTCGTGATGTTTTCCTATTGGTTGATCTCCACCCTTACTATTCCCTGGAAAGGTATGACGTAATCCCTCTGGATCTCCGCATATAAATCAATAATGACTATTTTTATTACTCTAAACTACTATTATTACAATTTTAACACTTAAGAGCTCGTCATTATTGATATTATATTTCCCACATATTTTAAATATTCGTAACAGCAACAAAGAACTAGTTTTATTAGCGCAGTACAACATGGCGGTACCAAGGCTGTACTTACCTACTTGTGGTTGCAGGAGTCGATACACAGCCCCCGAGCAGGTAAGTAAGTAAGTAAGTAAGTAAGTTATATACACAAATACATAGAATTATCATACATAATATTTTCTTATTATTCTATAATGAAGATAACATCTTATTATCTTACTAGAAAGACTATCAACTGCACGAGGGTCATTACGACTATCTACTACACGAGGGTCATTAAGACTATCTACAATACGAGGGTCATTAAGACTATCTACTACACGAGGGTCATTATGACTATCTACTACACGAGGGTCATTAAGACTATCAACTACACGAGGGTCATTAAGACTATCAACTACACGAGGGTTATTAAGACTACTACACGAGGGTCATTAAGACTATCTACTACACGAGGGTTATTAAGACTACTACACGAGGGTCATTAAGACTATCAACTACACGAGGGTTATTAAGACTACTACACGAGGGTCATTAAGACTATCAACTACACGAGGGTTATTAAGACTACTACACGAGGGTCATTAAGACTATCTACTACACGAGGGTCATTAAGACTATCTACTACACGAGGGTCATTAAGACTATCAACTACACGAGGGTCATTAAGACTATCTACTACACGAGGGTCATTATGACTATCTACTACACGAGGGTCATTAAGACTATCAACTACACGAGGGTCATTAAGACTATCAACTACACGAGGGTCATTAAGACTATCAACTACACGAAGGTCATTAAGACTATCAACTACACGAGGGTCATTAAGACTATCTACTACACGAGGGTCATTAAGACTATCAACTACACGAGGGTTATTAAGACTACTACACGAGGGTCATTAAGACTATCTACTACACGAGGGTCATTAAGACTATCTACTACACGAGGGTCATTAAGACTACTACACGAGGGTCATTAAGACTATCAACTACACGAGGGTCATTAAGACTATCTACTACACGAGGCTCATTAAGACTACCCGTAGTACTATGATTGTTGTCTTCCCCTAGTACTATGATTGTTGTCTCCCCCTAGTACTATTATTGTTGTCTTCCCCTAGTACTATGATTGTTGTCTCCCCCTAGTACTATTATTGTTGTCTTCCCCTAGTACTATGATTGTTGTCTCCCACTAGTACTATTATTGTTGTCTTCCCCTAGTACTATGATTGTTGTCTTCCCCTAGTACTATGATTGTTGTCTCCCCCTAGTACTATGATTGTTGTCTTCCCCTAGTACTATGATTGTTGTCTCCCCCTAGTACTATGATTGTTGTCTTCCCCTAGTACTATGATTGTTGTCTTCCCCTAGTACTATGATTGTTGTCTTCCCCTAGTACTATGATTGTTGTCTCTCCCTAGTACTATGATTGTTGTCTCTCCCTAGTACTATGATTGTTGTCTTCCCCTAGTAGTACTCCCCTGATTGTTGTCTCCCCCTAGTAATATGATTGTTGTCTCTCCCCTAGTACTATGATTGTTGTCTTCCCCTAGTACTATGATTGTTGTCTCCCCCTAGTACTATGATTGTTGTCTCCCCCTAGTACTATGATTGTTGTCTCCCCCTAGTACTATGATTGTTGTCTCCCCTAGTACTATGATTGTTGTCTCCCCCTAGTACTATGATTGTTGTCTCCCCTAGTACTATGATTGTTGTCTCCCCCTAGTACTATGATTGTTGTCTCCCCTAGTACTATGATTGTTGTCTCCCCCTAGTACTATGATTGTTGTCTCCCCCTAGTACTATGATTGTTGTCTCCCCTAGTACTATGATTGTTGTCTCCCCCTAGTACTATGATTGTTGTCTCCCCCTAGTACTATGATTGTTGTCTCCCCTAGTACTATGATTGTTGTCTCCCCCTAGTACTATGATTGTTGTCTCCCCCTAGTACTATGATTGTTGTCTCCCCCTAGTACTATGATTGTTGTCTCCCCCTAGTACTATGATTGTTGTCTCCCCCTAGTACTATGATTGTTGTCTCCACCTAGTACTATGATTGTTGTCTCCACCTAGTACTATGATTGTTGTCTCCACCTAGTACTATGATTGTTGCCTCCACCTAGTTCTGTGATTGTTGTCTCCACCTAGTACTATGATTGTTGTCTCCACCTAGTACTATAATTGTTGTCTCCCCCTACTATGATTGTTGTCGCCCCCTAGTACTATAATTGTCTTCCCCTAGTACTATGATTGTTGTCTCCCACTAGTACTATGTTGTCTCCCCCTAGTACTATGATTGTTGTCTCCCCCTAGTACTATGATTGTTGTCTTCCCCTAGTACTATGATCGTTGCCTCCCCTTAGTACTATGATTGTTGTCTCCCCCTAGTACTATGATCGTCGTCTCCCCCTAGTACTATGATCGTCGTCTTCCCCTAGTACTATGATTGTTGTCTCCCCCTAGTACTATGATTGTTGTCTCCCCGTAGTACTATAGTCTCCCCCTAGTACTATGATTGTTAGTACTAGGATTGGTGTCTCCCCCTAGTACTGTGATTGTTGTCTCCCCCTAGTACTGTGATTTTTGTCTCCCCCTAGTACCATGATTGTTGTCTCCCCCTAGTACTATGATTGTTGTCTCCCCTAGTGCTGTGATTGTTGTCTCCCCCTAGTACCATGATTGTTGTCTCCCCCTAATACTGTGATTGTTGTCTCCCCCTAGTACTGTGGATGTTGTCTCCACCTAGTACCATGATTGTTGTCTCCCCCTAGTACTATGATTGTTGTCTCCCCCTAGTACTATGATTGTTGTCTCCCCCTAGTACTATGATTGTCTCCCCTAGTACTATGATTGTTGCCTCCCCCTTGTACTATGATTGTTGTCTACCCCTAGTACTATGATTGTTGTCTCCCCCTAGTACTATGATTGTTGTTAGTACTATGATTGTTGTCTCCCCCTAGTGCTATGATTGTTGTCTCCCCCTAGTACTATGATTGTCTCCCCCTTGTCTCCCCCTAGTACTATGATTGTTGTCTCCCCCTAGTACTATGATTGTTGTCTCCCCCTAGTACTATGATTGTTGTCTCCCCCTAGTACCATGATTGTTGTCTCCCCTAGTACTATGATTGTTGTTTCCCCCTAGTACTACGATTGTTGTCTCCCCCTAGTATTGTTGTCTTCCCCTAGTACTATGATTGTTGTCTCCCCCTAGTACTATGATTGTTGTCTCCCCCTAGTACTATGATTGTTGTCTCCCCCTAGTACTATGATTGTTGTCTCCCCCTAGTACTATGATTGTTGTCTCCCCCTAGTACTATGATTGTTGTCTCCCCCTAGTACTATGATTGTTGTCTTCCCCTAGTACTATGATTGTTGTCTCCCCCTAGTACTATGATTGTTGTCTCCCCTAGTACTATGATTGTTGTCTCCCCCTAGTACTATGATTGTTGTCTCCCCCTAGTACTATGATTGTTGTCTCCCCCTAGTACTATGATTGTTGTCTCCCCTAGTACTATGATTGTTGTCTCCCCCTAGTACTATGATTGTTGTCTCCCCTAGTACTATGATTGTTGTCTCCCCCTAGTACTATGATTGTTGTCTCCCCCTAGTACTATGATTGTTGTCTCCCCCTAGTACTATGATTGTTGTCTCCACCTAGTACTATGATTGTTGTCTCCTAGTACTATGATTGTTGTCTCCCCCTAGTACTATGATTGTTGTCTCCCCCTAGTACTATGATTGCTCTCTCCCCCTAGTACTATGATTGTTGTCTCCCCCTAGTACTATGATTGTTGTCTCCCCCTAGTACTATGATTGTTGTCTCCCCCTAGCACTATGATTGTTGTCTCCCATAATACTATGATTGTTGTCTCCCCCTTGTACTATGATTGTTGTCTAACCTAGTACTATGATTGTTGTCTCCCCCTAGTACTATGATTGTAGTCTCCCCCTTGTACTATGATTGTTGTCTCCCCCTAGTACTATGATTGTTGTCTTCCCCTAGTACTATGATTGTTGTCTCCCCCTAGTACTATGATTGTTGTCTCCCCCTAGTACTATGATTGTTGTCTCCCCCTAGTACTATGATTGTTGTCTCCCCCTAGTACTATGATTGTTGTCTCCCCCTAGTACTATGATTGTTGTCTCCCCCTAGTACTATGATTGTTGTCTCCCCCTAGTACTATGATTGTTGTCTCCCCCTAGTACTATGATTGTTGTCTCCCCCTAGTACTATGATTGTTGTCTCCCCGTAGTACTATGATTGTTGTCTCCCCCTAGTACTATGATTGTTGTCTCCCCCTAGTACTATGATTGTTGTCTCCCCCTAGTACTATGATTGTTGTCTCCCCCTAGTACTATGATTGTTGTCTCCCCCTAGTACTATGATTGTTGTCTTCCCCTAGTACTATGATTGTTGTCTCCCCTAGTACTATGATTGTTGTCTCCCCCTAGTACTATGATTGTTGTCTCCCCCTAGTACTATGATTGTTGTCTCCCCCTAGTACTATGATTGTTGTCTCCCCCTAGTACTATGATTGTTGTCTCCCCTAGTATTGTTGTCTCCCCTATGATTGTTGTCTCCCCCTAGTACTATGATTGTTGTCTTCCCCTAGTACTATGATTGTTGTCTTCCCCTAGTACTATGATTGTTGTCTCCCCCTAGTACTATGATTGTTGTCTCCCCTAGTACTATGATTGTTGTCTCCCCCTAGTACTATGATTGTTGTCTCCCCCTAGTACTATGATTGTTGTCTCCCCTAGTACTATGATTGTTGTCTCCCCCTAGTACTATGATTGTTGTCTCCCCCTAGTACTATGATTGTTGTCTCCCCTAGTACTATGATTGTTGTCTCCCCCTAGTACTATGATTGTTGTCTCCCCCTAGTACTATGATTGTTGTCTCCCCCTAGTACTATGATTGTTGTCTCCCCCTAGTACTATGATTGTTGTCTCCCCCTAGTACTATGATTGTTGTCTCCCCCTAGTACTATGATTGTTGTCTCCCCCTAGTACTATGATTGTTGTCTCCCCCTAGTACTATGATTGTTGTCTCCCCCTAGTACTATGATTGTTGTCTCCCCCTAGTACTATGATTGTTGTCTCCCCCTAGTACTATGATTGTTGTCTCCCCTAGTACTATGATTGTTGTCTCCCCCTAGTACTATGATTGTTGTCTCCCCCTAGTACTATGATTGTTGTCTCTCCCTAGTACTATGATTGTTGTCTCCCCCTAGTACTATGATTGTTGTCTCCCCCTAGTACTATGATTGTTGTCTCCCCCTAGTACTATGATTGTTGTCTCCCCCTAGTACTATGATTGTTGTCTCCCCCTAGTACTATGATTGTTGTCTCCCCCTAGTACTATGATTGTTGTCTCCCCCTAGTACTATGATTGTTGTCTCCCACTAGTACCATTATTGTTGTCTCCCCCTAGTACTATGAGTGTTGTCTCCCCCTAGTACTATGATTGTTGTCTCCCCCTAGTACTATGATTGTTGTCTCCCCGTGGCACTATGATTGTTGTCTCCCCTAGTACTATGTTTGTCTCCCCCTAGTACTATGATTGTTGTCTCCCCCTAGTACTATGATTGTTGTCTCTATGATTGTTGTCCCCTAGTACTATGATTGTTGTCTCCCCCTAGTACTATGATTGTTGTCTCCCCCTAGTACTATGATTGTTGTCTCCCCCTAGTACTATGATTGTTGTCTCCCCCTAGTACTATGATTGTTGTCTCCCCCTAGTACTATGATTGTTGTCTCCCCCTAGTACTATGATTGTTGTCTCCCCCGAGTACTATGATTGTTGTCTCCCCCTAGTACTATGATTGTTGTCTCCCCCTAGTACTATGATTGTTGTCTCCCCCTAGTACTATGATTGTTGTCTCCCCCTAGTACTATGATTGTTGTCTCCCCCTAGTACTATGATTGTTGTCTCCCCCTAGTACTATGATTGTTGTCTCCCCCTAGTACTATGATTGTTGTCTCCCTTTAGTACTATGATTGTTGTCTCCCCTAGTACTATGATTGTTGTCTCTCCTTATTACTATGATTGTTGTCTCCCCCTAGTACTATGATTGTTGTCTCCCCTAGTACTTTGATTGTTGTTTCCCCCTAGTACTATGATTGTTGTCTCCCCCTAGTAGTATGATTGTTGTCTTCCCCTAGCACTATGATTGTTGTCTCCCCCCTAGTACTATGATTGTTGTCTCCCACTAGTACTATGATTGTTTTCTCCCCCTAGTACTATAATTGTTGTCTCCCCCTAGTACTATGATTGTTGTCTCCCCCTAGTACTATGATTGTTGTCTCCCCCTAGTACTATGATTGTTGTCTCCCCCTAGTACTATGATTGTTGTCTCCCCCTAGTACTATGATTGTTGTCTCCCCCTAGTACTATGAGTGTTGTCTCCCCCTAGTACTATGATTGTTGTCTCCCCCTAGTACTAGTACTATGATTGTTGTCTCCCCCTAGTACTATGATTGTTGTCTCCCCCTAGTACTATGATTGTTGTCTCCCCCTAGTACTATGATTGTTGTCTCCCCCTAGTACTATGATTGTTGTCTCCCCCTAGTACTATGATTGTTGTCTCCCCCTAGTACTATGATTGTTGTCTCCCCCTAGTACTATGATTGTTGTCTCCCCCTAGTTCTATGATTGTTGTCTCCCCCTAGTACTATGATTGTTGTCTCCCCAATACTATTATTGTTGTCTCCCCCTAGTACTATGATTGTTGTCTCTCCCCTAGTACTATAGTACTATGATTGTTCTCCCCCTAGTACTATGATTGTTGTCTCCCCCTAGTACTATGATTGTTGTCTCCCCCTAGTACTAGTACTATGATTGTTGTCTCCCCATAGTACTATGATTGTTGTCTCCCCATAGTACTATGATTGTTGTCTCCCCGTAGTAATATGATTGTTGTCTCCCCCTCGTACTATGATTGTTGTCTCCCCGTAGTACTATGATTGTTGTCTCCCCGTAGTACTATGATTGTTGTCTCCCCGTAGTACTATGATTGTTGCCTTCCCCTAGTACTATGATTGTTGTCTCCCCCTAGTACTATGATTGTTGTCTCCCTCTAGTACTATGATTGTTGTCTCCCCCTAGTACCATGATTGTTCTCTCCCCAATTACTATGATTGTTGTCTCCCCCTAGTACCATGGTTGTTGTCTCCCCCTAGTACTATGATTGTTGTCTCCCCCTAGTACTATGATTGTTGTCTCCCCCTAGTACTATGATTGTTGTCTCCCCCTAGTACTATGATTGTTGTCTCCCCCTAGTACTATGATTGTTGTCTCCCCCTAGTACTATGATTGTTGTCTCCCCCTAGTACTATGATTGTTGTCTCCCCCTAGTACTATGATTGTTGTCTCCCCCTAGTACTATGATTGTTGTCTCCACCTAGTACTATGATTGTTGTCTCCCCCTAGTACTATGATTGTTGTCTCCCCTAGTACTATGATTGTTGTCTTCCCCAAGTACTGTGATTGTTGTCTCCCCCTAGTACTATGATTGTTGTGCTTGTCCCCCTTAGTACTACTAGCAGATGCGATTGATACAATGTTATGGTCCTTGAAGGTGAGATCCTCCGACATAATCACTCCCAGGTCTTTGACGTTGGTGTTTCGCTCTATTTTGTGGCCAGAATTTGTTTTGTACTCTGATGAAGATTTAATTTCCTCATGTTTACCATATCTGAGTAATTGAAATTTCTCATCGTTGAACTTCATATTGTTTTCTGCAGCCCACTGAAAGATTTGGTTGATGTCCGCCTGGAGCCTTGCAGTGTCTGCAATGGAAGACACTGTCATGCAGATTCGGGTGTCATCTGCAAAGGAAGACACGGTGCTGTGGCTGACATCCTTGTCTATGTCGGATATGAGGATGAGGAACAAGATGGGAGCTAGTACTGTGCCTTGTGGAACAGAGCTTTTCACCGTAGCTGCCTCGGACTTTACTCTGTTGACGACTACTCTCTGTGTTCTGTTAGTGAGGAAATTATAGATCCATCGACCAACTTTTCCTGTTATTCCTTTAGCGCGCATTTTGTGCGCTATTACGCCATGGTCACACTTGTCGAAGGCTTTTGCAAAGTCTGTATATATTACATCTGCATTCTTTTTGTCTTCTAGTGCATTTAGGACCTTGTCGTAGTGATCCAGTAGTTGAGACAGACAGGAGCGACCTGTTCTAAACCCATGTTGCCCTGGGTTGTGTAACTGATGGGTTTCTAGATGGGTGGTGATCTTGCTTCTTAGGACCCTTTCAAAGATTTTTATGATATGGGATGTTAGTGCTATTGGTCTGTAGTTCTTTGCTGTTGCTTTACTGCCCCCTTTGTGGAGTGGGGCTATGTCTGTTGTTTTTAGTAACTGAGGGACGACCCCCGTGTCCATGCTCCCTCTCCATAGGATGGAAAAGGCTCGTGATAGGGGCTTCTTGCAGTTCTTGATGAACACAGAGTTCCATGAGTCTGGCCCTGGGGCAGAGTGCATGGGCATGTCATTTATCGCCTGTTCGAAGTCATTTGGCGTCAGGATAACATCGGATAGGCTTGTGTTAATCAAATTTTGTGGCTCTCTCATAAAAAATTCATTTTGATCTTCGACTCTCAGTCTGGTTAGCGGCTTGCTAAAAACTGAGTCATATTGGGACTTGAGTAGCTCACTCATTTCCTTGCTGTCATCTGTGTAGGACCCATCTTGTTTAAGTAGGGGCCCAATACTGGACGTTGTTCTCGATTTTGATTTGGCATAGGAGAAGAAATACTTTGGGTTTCTTTCGATTTCATTTATGGCTTTTAGTTCTTCCCGCGATTCCTGACTCCTAAAGGATTCTTTTAGCTTAAGTTCGATGCTTGCTATTTCTCTGACCAGTGTCTCCCTGCGCATTTCTGATATATTGACCTCTTTTAGCCGCTCTGTTATTCTTTTCCGTCGCCTGTAAAGGGAGCGCCTGTCTCTTTCTATTTTACATCTACTCCTCCTTTTTCTTAGAGGAATAAGCCTTGTGCATACATCGAGTGCCACCGAGTTAATCTGTTCTAGGCATAAGTTTGGGTCTGTGTTGCTTAGTATATCTTCCCAGCTTATATCGGTTAGGACTTGGTTTACTTGGTCCCACTTTATGTTTTTGTTATTGAAGTTGAATTTGGTGAATGCTCCCTCGTGACTAGTCTCATTTTGTCGGTCTGAGGCTCCACGCATACATGTCTGAACCTCAATTATGTTGTGATCTGAGTATATTGTTTTTGATATGGTGACATTTCTTATCAGATCATCATTGTTAGTGAAGATGAGGTCTAGTGTATTCTCCAGTCTAGTAGGCTCTATTATTTGCTGGTTTAAATTGAATTTTGTGCAGAGATTTAAAAGCTCGTGTGAGTGTGAGTTTTCATCAGAGCTGCCTCCTGGTGTTATTACTGCAACAATATTATTTGCTATATTCCTCCATTTTAGGTGCCTTAAGTTGAAATCCCCCAGGAGCAAGATGTTGGGTGCAGGAGCTGGAAGATTTTCCAGACAGTGGTCAATTTTTAACAGCTGTTCCTGGAATTGCTGGGATGTTGCATCCGGAGGCTTGTAGACTACCACAATGACTAGGTTTTGGTTCTCGACCTTTACTGCTAAAACTTCCACTACGTCATTTGAGGCATTAAGCAGTTCTGTGCAAACAAGTGACTCTGCAATGTACAGGCCAACCCCCCCCTTTTGCCTGTTCACTCTGTCACATCTGTATAGGTTGTAACCTGGGATCCATATTTCGTTGTCTCCCCCTAGTACTATGATTGTTGTCTCCCCCTAGTACTATGATAGATGTCTCCTCCTAGTACTATGATTGTTGTCTCCCCCTAGTACTATGATTGTTGTCTTCCCCTAGTACTATGATTGTTGTCTCCCCCTAGTACTATGATTGTTGTCTTCCCCTAGTACTATGATTGTTGTCTTCCCCTAGTACTATGATTGTTGTCTTCCCCAAGTACTATGATTGTTGTCTCCCCCTAGTACTATGATTGTTGTCTCCCCCTAGTACTATGTTGTCTTCCCCCTAGCACTATGATTGTTGTCTCCCCCTATTACTATGATTGTTGTCTCCCCCTAGTACTATGATTGTTGTCTCCCCCTAGTACTATGATCGTTGTCTTCCCCCTAGTACTATGATTGTTGTCTCCCCCTAGTAATATGATTGTTGTCTCCCCCTAGTACTATGATTGTTGTCTCTGGCCACAAAATAGAGCGAAACACCAACGTCAAAGACCTGGGAGTGATTATGTCGGAGGATCTCACCTTCAAGGACCATAACATTGTATCAATCGCATCTGCTAGAAAAATGACAGGATGGATAATGAGAACCTTCAAAACTAGGGAGGCCAAGCCCATGATGACACTCTTCAGGTCACTTGTTCTATCTAGGCTGGAATATTGCTGCACTCTAACAGCACCTTTCAAGGCAGGTGAAATTGCCGACCTAGAAAATGTACAGAGAACTTTCACGGCGCGCATAACGGAGATAAAACACCTCAATTACTGGGAGCGCTTGAGGTTTCTAAACCTGTATTCCCTGGAACGCAGGAGGGAGAGATACATGATTATATACACCTGAAAAATCCTAGAGGGACTAGTACCGAACTTGCACACGAAAATCACTCACTACGAAAGCAAAAGACTTAGCAGACGATGCACCATCCCCCCAATGAAAAGCAGGGGTGTCACTAGCACGTTAAGAGACCATACAATAAGTGTCAGGGGCCCGAGACTGTTCAACTGCCTCCCAGCACACATAAGGGGGATTACCAACAGACCCCTGGCAGTCTTCAAGCTGGCACTGGACAAGCACCTAAAGTCAGTTCCTGATCAGCCGGGCTGTGGCTCGTACGTTGGTTTGCGTGCAGCCAGCAGCAACAGCCTGGTTGATCAGGGGATGATCCACCAGGAGGCCTGGTCACAGACCGGGCCGCGGGGGCGTTGACCCCCGAAACTCTCTCCAGGTAAACTCCAGGTAAACTCCCCCTAGTACTATGATTGTTGTCTTCCCCTAGTACTATAATTGTTGTCTTCCCCTAGTACTATGATTGTTGTCTTCCGTAAGTACTATGATTGTTGTCTCCCCCTAGTACTATGATTGTTGTCTCCCCCTAGTACTATGATTGTTGTCTCCCCCTAGTACTATGTTGTCTCACCCTAGTACTATGATTGTTGTCTTCCCCCTAGTACTGTGACTGTTGTCTTCCCCCTAGTACTATGATTGTTGTCTCCCCGTAGTACTATGATTGTTGTCTTCCCCAAGTACTGTGATTGTTGTCTTACCCTAGTACTATGATTGTCTTCCCCCTAGTACTATGATTGTTGTCTCCCCCTAGTACTATGATCGTCGTCTTCCCCTAGTACTATGATTGTTGTCTTCCCCTAGTACTATGATTGTTGTCTCCCCCTAGTACTATGATTGTTGTCTTCCCCTAGTACTATGATTGTTGTCTTCCCCTAGTACTATGATTGTTGTCTCCCCCTAGTACTATGATTGTTGTCTTCCCCTAGTACTATGATTGTTGTCTTCCCCTAGTACTATTATTGTTGTCTTCCCCTAGTACTATGATTGTTGTCTTCCCCTAGTACTATGATTGTTGTCTTCCCCTAGTACTATGATTGTTGTCTCCCCCTAGTACTATGATTGTTGTCTCCCCCTAGTACTATGATTGTTGTCTTCCCTTAGTACTATGATTGTTGTCTTCCCTTAGTACTATGATTGTTGTCTTCCCCAAGTACTATGATTGTTGTCTCCCCCTAGTACTATGATTGTTGTCTTCCCCTAGTACTATGATTGTTGTCTTCCCCAAGTACTATGATTGTTGTCTTCCCCAAGTACTATGATTGTTGTCTCCCCCTAGTACTATGATTGTTGTCCTTCGAGTCGTGTGCCTTGCTGCACACACCACACTTCTTCTCTCGCTGGCAGGTGGCTGCAATATGATTGAACCCCTGGCAGTTGAAGCATTGTACTGGGCCTGACAGGTATGGTCGGGTCTTGAATCTGCCCCAGACCCCAAGGTCCAGGTGCATGGGTAGTGGACCTTTGTGGTGGATCAGCACCTGGCGGGTGGGCACCTTGTTCACCGTTGCAGAGAGTCGCTCCGCCTTGACAGTATTGGGCACTTCCAAAATGGGGTCCAGTGGGAGGGGCACAGGGATGTGTAAAAGCACCCCCTTGTACACCTTCTCCAAAGCAAGCAGTTCCACCATGCTGGGATGGGTCACAACCAGCCCCTTCAACTCCTCGTAAGAGTCTTCGTCCCGAGGAATGACCAGAACCTCGTTCCTGAGAGTGAACTCGCAACGGAACTTGAGGTGGGGGAGACCTTCCAGATACCTTACAAACCCGTAGTTGGGAACCTTGAATTTGTTGAAGGCCCTGGTTGCTTGTGCCCGAGCTGAGCGGGAACTCCTCCTTCCACGTGGAGTCAGCCAGTCCCCGTCCACTGTGGAGGCCAACGCAACTGGTGTAGGGACCTGGGATGGCTCCATCCTTGCCCCTTGAGGAGCTACATCCTCCTGGCTTCCTTCCACGACTCCTATGGCTATCTGGGGGTGCAAGTCTCTTGGGTAGGGGCTGCCGACGGACCTAGTGGCAGATTGGTAGATACAATAGTCTCCACTGCATCCTTGGCCTTCTTGGTGGGGGCTCCCACCTGCCCCACGTCGTCCTCCAACTCGTCCCCGCATTCCAATGAACGTTTAGGCCGCTCTCCTGGATCTGTCATGGTGACTGTAGGTGTGGGGACAGAGCCAGCAGCAGAGCTGCTGCCTGTGACCTCACAGCCGCCCACACTGGGTGCAGAGCTGTGAGGCTCAGAGCCCCAGTCGGGGCCCGTAGCCACCCTCTCGTGGCTCACTGCTCTGAAGCACTATTCTATTCTATTCTATTTGATTCGCCGGTAATCCCGGCCCGGGTCTCTTCCATTTTGGTGACCTGGCATTGGCTCCCCGGGTAGGGAAGTGACATTTATCGTTACTTGCACCTGTGTGGCAGGTCTTCAGCAGGAAGGGGGGGGGGTACCTCACCGGCCCTATGGCCAGATGACATACCAAACGTTAGTGTGCACTAACAGTGGCTGGTGTGCAGTGCAATGGAGGCCCAAAGCAGGCCCTCGCAGCAACTTCAGCGGGGGGGCGGATGACATGCAAGGACTGGAAGTAAGGTTTCCAAGTCCCTGACAGCTAAGTACACAAGATGTGCTGCCTCATTCTCTCGGGTCTGCCCTACTGGGGTCATTGGGAAGTGTCTACGGCGAAGGGGCATCATAGCCGGGCAGTCTAACAGGTAGTGCACCAAGGGCTGCAGAACCATTCGGTCACAATGGGCACAGAGCTCCTCTCGTGCCCATTCAACAATCCGCGCAGTGGTGGGATACCCTAAGCGTAGGCGGTGGATATGATCTCCTCCAATGCCTGAACCATGTCCAAGGAAGGGGAGTCCCCCCCACTCGTAGCACCTGCCATCTTCTCTGCCTTCTCAACCTCCTCACTCCATGACGCACTCTGCGGAGTCAGTGTCGAAAAAGGCTGCTCTTGCTCCACTCTCCTCACCTCTACGTTTCTTCGTTGTTGCAGGTCGTTGTCTCCACGTCCTCTACCACATTGCGCTGCCAGGTGTTCATACGACCCACACAAACGACAAGTGCGTCGTTGCCCTGCATATGTCACAAATACCTGAGTTCTGAATTCTTCCATCACCACATATGACGGTATAGGATGTCGTATCATCTTTGCAGAGTACGTACCCTCAGGTATCCCCATATACGTACCAGCTGACCATCTTCCTGCAGTGACCGTGTGTACCGTCCCATATTTACTCATGGCAAACCTTATGTCAGATGCATCTGCCTCAAATGGCACATTCCTGATCTTCACCCAAGTGAAGTAACTTGATACATCATGCATCCTCACCGTGACAGCATGATTCACAGGTATGGCCACTTCCTGAAACTTGTTCACCACTGTCTCATACATACTCGTCGAATTGAATTTAAGAAATATCCTCTTCGTGCCATTCAAGGCAGGTCCACAAATCTCTTCAGTAGCTATGCCATAGGTGTCTCTAATTATTGCTGGTAGAAGGAGCTCCATAGACGGCCCCGTGATAGCTCCACTGGTTAATTCAATACAGACTGTATTAACCCTCCGGCGACAAGCCTGCGCCATGTTGTGAAAATATTACTGCACCCAGTCAACACCAGGGGGTAGCAGCAGCACACGTCCTCTCTACTCAGCAGCAGAGCTGCTGCCTGTGACCTCACAGCCGCCCACACTGGGTGCAGAGCTGTGAGGCTCAGAGCCCCAGTCGGGGCCCGTAGCCACCCTCTCGTGGCTCACTGCTCTGAAGCACTGAACACACTCCAAGTATCACCAGGAATGACGCTAATCTGTGCGAAAACTTTTTTTTTTTTTATATTTTATTTCAAACAATACAATACATTAAATAGATAAAAGAACACAGTATCAATTCTTACACAGAATTATAAATTTCATTGTCAAAAGCACACAGACATTTAACTTTGTGCTGACACAAACTGTCCCTCATCCCCTAAGCATTATATCCCATGCACCTATATTAAGCAAGATTTTATTTAAAACAGTACAGAACAGTTAATAAATAAAATACAAGACCTATCCAGCAACTGATGTGATAACCTTCCATCGCCTAATGAATCACACAACTCCGTGTGGCTTCCAACACCCCCCCCTTTTACCCCCTATTCTAAATCAAACAGGTTTACCACAGCTCACTGACATATTGACATATATACATTAATATAACAGTTGTCATGCTTGTCCACAAAGTGTATTAAACGACCACAAGACTGCCTGAACAGTGTACTAACAAGAGTCATGGTTTAGATATATATCACAACAAACATTACATTGCTACAACATAAAAGGCATGTAGCACACATAAGTATTTCACTACAGGAAAGACACCTATCCTAAAAATTATCACCAACACAAACGTGTTTGAAGCCTCAACCCCCCCCCCTTGCATGTCCCACCCCCCTTGCATGTCCCACCCAAACCTATTCACAACCAAACATACAAATTATACAGTAAAGAAAAAGAATACAACATCGTAACACATTGATACAGTACATGTATATACACAACCAATTTCACAAATATCCTCAAGTAATTACAAAGGGTCTGTCCTTGTGCATACAAGAGGCCTCATAACAGCAGGTCCTGCACAAGTAACACTACCAGTGTTTTTATACATTGTGTATGCATAGGTATAAAATACATACCCAATACTTGACATAGAACATAAGAATGCTCCTCAAACCTCCACCATACAGACCCCACCCACTATCATACAACATATAGTCCAAGATTCATACACACAGCAGCAGCATACGCCACCTCAACCGCACCAGCGTACCTTAGGCGCACACAGGCGCAGGCAGCAACACCTCTAACCAGAACCTAACACTACTCACATTCCACAATTTGCAGACACATCTGAACAGCACATATCAAGCCACTTTCATCCTAACACTGGGCACATGCCCCTCTCTCAAGGAGCACGCTATCTGGTGCCCCCAGACACACACGCCATTAACCATCGCTGCCATCAAGCAGCAGACCTCATCACACCTTCCACGACTATTCCCGCCCCTGTCTAAACCCCCCCTCACACCTGGCTAAGGTTTCCTCCCGCGCTGCCCCACTTGTACTTTTGCATGCCCACTTGGGCCCTGGGGGCCACGTTTGCCATGCTCTCCACGCACAACACCCGTGCCACCTGGCACCACCTGCTGTCGCTGCTGACCTCCACTAGCACACCGCCCCCCCCATCTACCGATGCTTTCTTCCCTGTTCGTTGAGCCGGCGTCAGGACGTTGTCAGAGTCCGACATTGCTGCAGCCCTCTTCCTCGTCCCAGCATCCTCCTCCATGTTTGTGACCGGATCGTCCACACGATGTACCTCCACCACCACCTTCGTCTCTGCCTTCTGACGACGGGTCACCACGTCCCCGCCAGCCCCACCAGCACCAACAACCTCCTACTGCTGCTGCTGCTCGACCGCCACAGACACGATCTCCGGACTGGCCATCGTCACAGCCGGGGAGACCACATCCGTAGATGAGAACATGGTATGCAAAACAGACGCTATTGTCGCATCCAAGTCCTCCACTTCCACCGTCACCTGGTCTTCCCTGGAAGCCTGCTGTACCACCGGCGATGCAGGTGACTCGAGAGACGACAGCTCCAGATTCGACACCACCACCGGCTCCTCAATCTCCTCACTCCAAAGCCGACCATGGCCACCATCTCCTTTTCGTCCACGTATGGGAGCCTCCTGCCCATCGTCATTCGTTGATACACCGGCTGGCCTTCTGGCCTGCCCGCGCTGCCCACACTCTGCTGCCATATGATCATATTCACCGCAGAGGCGACACGTCCGTCGTTGACCAGCATAAGACACCATGACCTGTGTGCGGAAGTCATCAAGGTACACATACGATAGTATGACCTGGCGTAGAGACATCTTAAGGGTAAACGAACCGTCTGGGAGACCAGCATATGCCCCAGCCACCTGCATGCCTTGTTTAGCCATGTGTATCATTCCGTATCTTCTGAAAACACTGCGGAGATCCGTTGCATCAGCCTCGAAGGGCACATTGGGCAGTTTCACCCACGTATATTGTCGAGAGACATCCACCATACGCACATGCACGTCAGGGGACACATCTACGCAGAGATCTTGGAATTGCTCAACCAGCTGCTCGTACACTGGCTCGTAGAGTAGTTTTACAAATATCCGGTATGCGCCATTTAATGCCACACCGTACAAATCCTTGTCCGCAATACCATAAGTGTCACGGATAATCATAGGTAGCAAAACTTGTTCATTCTCAGGCGTAATCGCCCCCCGAACAAGCTGTATACCAACGGTATTCACCCGCCTCCTCACGCTGAATACCATGACGTCACTGGATAGCTTGCTAGACTGTCAGCAGAGAGGTATGAGGCACGTCCACACTCCCTGGCAGCTAGGTTGCGAATCACGATGTGCGAAAACTAACACAGATTTACTAACACAACACACACTGTTTTCCAATCTTCGTCCAGTCGATGATCCTTATGAATTGAAATTCTTGTCTTTTTTCCGATGTTCCTGTTAAACGGATGATGATCTCTATCCAAAAAAAAAAAAAAAAAAAGCAATTGCAACTTGTATAATTACTACCAATTCAGAGTCATGTACTTATATATCTGTTATATCTATGTGACTCTGATGGGTTAGTCTTATACCTCTTAAAGAATATCTTATTATTTCACGTACACTTTTTAAATTACACCAAAGTGGTTAGGTTAGGTTAGGTTAGGTTAGGTTAGGTTAGGTTAGGTTAGGTTAGGTAAGGTTCGTCAGGAAACAGGACAAAAACCAAAGTGTTTTTTTTTTTTTTTTTTTTTTTATTCGCCGGTATTCTCCCGGCCCGGGTCTTTTCCTAGTAGTGGTGACCCGGCCTTGGCTCCCTATCTGGGGAGTGTCTCGAGACTTAAGTCTCCCATGGGAGGAGGTATAGAACCTCCTCATCTTTGGGACCAAGTGTCCCCAGGCCTAGCCATATTCCCCGCCCTCACGGGGCTCGTAGGGAGAAGCTAGGCCTCTGGTCTGCCATCTACCCCGCCTCAAAGGGGCTCGTGGGGATGGCAGTCTTGTGAGCTGCAGATGGTAGCAAGCTCAGGCAAAGTGGTTGGGCCACTTACCTTTTATATCCTACCTCTCTCCCCCCTCCCTCCCCTCATGGAAGGTTCCTTGATGTTGGTGAGGGGCTCTTGATTTAGGGAATTGGATCTGTGCTCCAGTTCCCCGAATTAAGCCTGAATGCCTTCCACATCCCCCCCTGGGCGCTGTATAATCCTTCGGGTTTAGCGCTTCCCCCTTGATTATAATAATAATAATCTCCCCCCTCCCACCCTTTTCCAATATTTCCATCCTTACCCATCCTTTTTCCTTACCCATCCTTCTTCCTTACCCATCCTTCTTCCTTACCCATCCTTCTTCCTTACCCATCCTTCTTCCTTACCATCCTTCTTCCTTACCCATCCTTCTTCCTTACCCATCCTTCTTCTTTACCCATCCTTCTTCCTTACCCATCCTTCTTCCTTACCATCCTTCTTCCTTACCCATCCTTCTTCCTTACCCATCCTTCTTCTTTACCCATCCTTCTTCCTTACCCATCCTTCTTCCTTACCCATCCTTCTTCCTTACCCATCCTTCTTCCTTACCCATCTTTCTTCCTTACCCATCCTTCTTCCTTACCATCCTTCTTCCTTACCCATCCTTCTTCTTTACCCATCCTTCTTCCTTACCCATCCTTCTTCCTTACCATCCTTCTTCCTTACCCATCCTTCTTCCTTACCCATCCTTCTTCCTTACCCATCCTTCTTCCTTACCCATCCATCTTCCTTACCATCCTTCTTCCTTACAATCCTTCTTCCTTACCATCCTTCTTCCTTACCATCCTTCTTCCTTACCCATCCTTCTTCCTTACCATCCTTCTTCCTTACCCATCCTTCTTCCTTACCCATCCTTCTTCCTTACCCATCCTTCTTCCTTACCCATCCTTCTTCCTTACCATCCTTCTTCCTTACCATCCTTCTTCCTTACCCATCCTTCTTCCTTACCCATCCTTCTTCCTTACCCATCCTTCTTCCTTACCATCCTTCTTCCTTACCCATCCTTCTTCCTTACCCATCCTTCTTCCTTACCATCCTTCTTCCTTACCATCCTTCTTCCTTACCATCCTTCTTCCTTACCATCCTTCTTCCTTACCATCCTTCTTCCTTACCATCCTTCTTCCTTACCATCCTTCTTCCTTACCCATCCTTCTTCCTTACCCATCCTTCTTCCTTACCCATCCTTCTTCCTTACCATCCTTCTTCCTTACCCATCCTTCTTCCTTACCCATCCTTCTTCCTTACCCATCCTTCTTCCTTACCATCCTTCTTCCTTACCATCCTTCTTCCTTACCATCCTTCTTCCTTACCATCCTTCTTCCTTACCCATCCTTCTTCCTTACCCATCCTTCTTCCTTACCCATCCTTCTTCCTTACCATCCTTCTTCCTTACCCATCCTTCTTCCTTACCCATCCTTCTTCCTTACCATCCTTCTTCCTTACCCATCCTTCTTCCTTACCATCCTTCTTCCTTACCCATCCTTCTTCCTTACCCATCCTTCTTCCTTACCCATCCTTCTTCCTTACCCATCCTTCTTCCTTACCATCCTTCTTCCTTACCCATCCTTCTTCCTTACCCATCCTTCTTCCTTACCCATCCTTCTTCCTTACCATCCTTCTTCCTTACCATCCTTCTTCCTTACCATCCTTCTTCCTTACCATCCTTCTTCCTTACCCATCCTTCTTCCTTACCCATCCTTCTTCCTTACCCATCCTTCTTCCTTACCATCCTTCTTCCTTACCCATCCTTCTTCCTTACCCATCCTTCTTCCTTACCATCCTTCTTCCTTACCCATCATTCTTCCATTCGCTGCCTGACCACGGTAGTGTGCGGTAGTGCTCTGCACCCCTCTGCTGTGTGTAGGCGAGCGCCCTTGTCAGTTACCTGGCTGCAGTGGTGTGAAGTGGTGCTGTCACACCTCGGCTAACAACTTAGGTGCACTGTGATCGTCAAGATGGCGGTTAGTCTGAGACGAAGGATAAATACTGTAGGCATCGAGCTACTTAAAGGAACGATAACGACCAGTTCTGCGCAAGTCTTATTGCCAAAGATCATACGGGAGACTTATGGAGTACAAGATTGTGACTTGTATGGTGTAGCATTGAACGGAGGACAACGAATTTTCGTCAAACTGCTATCAGCAACGGTTTATGAATCGTTAATCACCAGGTTTCAGGACGTGAGTCTTAACGTCACACCAGCTGTCACTGTAAGAATGATAGATGTTTCACGGTATTATACGTGGATCAAGTTACGCAACGTTCCCTTTGAGGCGGACGAGGCAGATATAAGGAAAGTTTTTGAGAAGTATGGGACGGTGCATTATGCTCAACATGGTACGTGGGCGGCAGGAGCCTATGCTGGTTTTCCAGAGGGTTCTTTCAACCTCAAAATGACTTTGAGGCACCAAATACCATCCTATGTGTACCTACAAGATTTCAGGACGCAGGTAATGGTAATGTACCCAGGACAACGACGTACGTGCCGCCTATGTGGTGAGTATGATCACATAGCGGCGACCTGTGACAAGCGAAGACATGTGCCTGGACCTGTGGTGGACGTCGCAGCCCCTGCTTCAAAGGTGGCAGGTGAGGAACAAACATCGGATGGAGGGCGTGGTGTTTTGTGGAGCGAGATAGTGGATCGGGCACACAGGACTGGTGGTGAGTTGGAGTCCCGCCCCCAACTGCCTGATCAGGTGTCGTCTCCTGTGGATAAGGAGGAGCAGCAAGTACAAGAGAAGGTTCTTGAGATTGAGGAGGAATTGGTGGAGGTGTTGAAGACGTTGTCACCACCAGAGAGGGATGTTACATCTGAGCGTGGTGTCATTGGAGAATCGTCGCTTCCAGAAAGTCTGAGACATGATAATTTGGGACGTGATGGTGGTTTGGAGTCATCCATTGACTCATTACACCATTCTCAGGTGGAGGTGGAGGTTCATCGAGAGGTAACATCTGATCAAGATATGTGTAACATGACTGTCACGAGAAAGAGGGCGGCTACATCAGATTCTGATGACGTCCTTACGCCTGCACAAAGGCCTGGGAAAAAGACTGAGGTGAAGTGTGAAGGTAGTGGTGTAGGTGGTGGTAGCCATGATAGGAGGCACCGGAAGAAGGGGGGAGGGAAAGAGAGCACTCTGAAGGTGTTGAACGTAAATTCAAGCTCTGGAGTTGTAAAGAGTGATGAGAGGAAGCAGGGGTGGAAACTTTAATAGGCCTTAGGTGTATGTCTGTAAATGTTAATGGGTTATGTAGCGGTATGAAGAGAGATTGGTTTCGTAATTTTCTGAATAAATCTAGAGTGGATGTTGTGTTCCTGCAGGAGCACAATTTCAAAGAGGGTAGGGTGTTGGAGGTGGCAGGATTTCGGGTAGTTACCCTGCCATCTCCCCGTCTAAAAGGTGGTGTGGGAATTTTAATAAGGGAGACGAGCCCGTTTGTTTTGCAGAGAAGCGAGGGAGGAGGGGGAGGGAGGGTGTTGCGTGTGGATGGGTGGTGGATGGGTAAGCGTGTGTCTTTTGTGAGTGTGTATGCGCCGGCAGAAAATAACATAAAGGTAAAGAATGATTTTGTGTGTGAGGATCTTGTGTTTTTCTTAAGTGCACTGCCAGAGGTGGCGATAGTTGGTGGGGACTGGAATAGTGTAATCAGGGTGGCTGATGTGGACCCAAGAGGAGCTGGATATATGTCTGTGGCTCTTAGGGATTTATTAAGGGATGTTAGGTTACGTGATGCCTTTGGGGGAGCGGTGTGGGAGACTGAATATACGTTTGTTAGGAGTGGTTATGCTGCGAGACTAGATAGAGTGTACCTTTCTCAGGGAGTGAACGTGAAATCTTTCAGTACTGTTGAGACTACAATGTCAGATCATAGGGCAGTGGTGGTGGAGGTTGGGTGGGGGACGCTCGCGGACATATATAGAAGTTATTGGAAATTAAATATAAGTGTGTTAGGAGATGAGGAGGGGTTGGAGGGGTTTTCAGTCCTATGGAGGGAGCTTAGTGTGGAAGAACAGGGAGTGGATGACATTGTGACATGGTGGGATAGTGTCGCAAAGGAAAGGATTAGAAAGTTTTATGTGAGAGAAGGAAAACGTATTAATAATTTAAAATATGGACTGGCTAACTATTTAGAGGATAGGTTAAGAGGTTGCTATGGGAGGGGGGTGGGTGGGAATAATTTTCCTATGGATGAAATAGCTGAAATAAAGGGGAGGTTGAGGGTGTTGCAAAATGAAAGGTTTCAAGCTGTAAGGATGCAGGCAGGGGTGGAGGAAGTGCTTTGGGGCGACAAGCCGTCAGCGTGTGTTTTGCGGCATCAAAAGCAAAGGCAGGCGCTGACGGCTATACCATGTTTAGAGGTAACGGAGATGGTTGGGAATTATAGAGTAGGGCAGGAGATACGAACCACGAAGGGGATGTGTGCGTATGCGGAGGCTTGGTACGAGAAATACTGGAACAGTGGGGGGGTGGGTGACGGGGCATTGGACAAGGTGTGTACGTATGTGACGTGTAATTTAGGAAATAGTGATCGAAAGGCTTTAGGTGGGACGATTACGGCAGAGGAAATAGAGAATGCGTTAAGGGGAATGAGGAAGGGGAAAGCTCCCGGTATTGATGGTCTCCCGGTAGAATTTTATTTACAACATTGGGCGTTGATAAAGGAATTTATAGTTAGGTTATTTAATAGTATGAAGGAGAAGGGTAAGTTGGGGGAGAAGCAGGAAACAGCAGTAGTAGTGCTGGTCCCGAAGGTCAAGGGGCAGCCCACCCTTCGGGAGTACCGAGCCATATCACTGATGTGTGCAGACTATAAGGTGTTTGCAAAAATTTTAGGTAATAGGTTCAAATGTGTAGTGGAGAGGGTGGTGTCAAAATCTCAGTTCGGGTTGCCGGGAAGGTCGATGATTGAAGGACATGGGATACTGAGAAGTTTTGTGGAAGCTAAGGGTGGGGGTGGAGGGGCGGCTTTGTTGGCTCTAGACTGGCAGGGAGCATATGATAGAGTGGAAAGGGGAGCTTTGCAGGTTATACTTAGGAGACAGGGTTTTGGGGAGGAAATAGTCGAGTGGGTAAATACGTTGTACAAGGGGGCGAAAATGAGGATACAGATTAATGGGTGTATGGGGAGGGAAATTGCAATGGGAAGAGGCCTTAGACAGGGATGCCCCATGTCCCAAATATTGTTTGCGTGTTTCCAGGACCCCTTTTATAGAATGGTTGACCGTAGCTTATGTACGCCATGTGCGGGAAGTGTGGGGGGTGGGAGGGCCTGGCCGGGGTTAATTGGATATGTTGACGACACCACTGTTCTCTTTCGTGCAGGGATGTCAATGAGAGTGTTGGACGAGGTGGTGCAATTATTTGGAAGTGCCACGGGTATGCAGGTAAATAGTGCGAAGTCAAGGTGCATGGGGTTGGGTTCTTGGGTGGGGGGTGTGGGGGGGAGATGTAATGTTGTTAAAGAATGGGCGGTGTCTTTAAAGATTTGTGGTATTATTTATAGGGATGACATGGTTGCGGCGCGGGAGGAAAATTCGGATAGGTTATTGGAAAGGATCGTGGGGCGTCTAGGTGTTCTGAGACCCCAGCACCTAACTCTGATACAGCGAGTGATAGTCGTGAACATTTTATTGTATAGTAAGGTTTGGTATGTTGCAGCTGTGTTCCCAATTACAGGGACAGCGATTGCGGGGATACTAAGACGGGTGTACAAATTTTTATGGGGTTCACGTTGTGATTGGTTACGGAGGGAGGTTGTAATGTTACCTGTAAGTCAGGGTGGGTTGGGGTTGTTGGATTTGAGACGGAGGGCTAAATGTGTGTTCATTAAATGGGAAGTGTTGCGTGAGGGTGTGAACGCGGGGCGTTTGGGAAGGATACACGACAGGCTGGGTATGTGGTATCGAGGAATGGAGTTGAGGGAATGTGAAATAGTTTTGAGGGCTGTTATGTTGGTTAGGGAACTGAGAAAGGTTCGTATAAGGGTTTTGTGTAGGTTACTTGTAGGTAGGTGCGTTGTCCCAGTTGAGGGTTTGTTCCCCATGTATGCGTGGAAGAGTATTTGGTTTAGATTTAGTAAATTGAAGTTAAAACCTCGGGCGCGTGAGGTGATGTTTCGTTTTCTGCATGGGATCCTTCCGTCTGGTGAGATATTACGAAACAGACAGGTTGTAGAGGGTGGGGGGTGTGGTATCTGTGGAGGGGATGAGACAGCGTTCCATGTAGTTTACTTTTGTGAAGGGCTAGAGGAGGTTAGGTGCTGGTTAAGTAGGTTGGTACAGAGGGTGGGGGGCCGTGGGGTGTCGGTTTTGCGTGCTCTAAGTCTAGATATGGGTGGGTTAGACGAGGGTGTCATAAGAGCTTTAGATTATATCATGGTAGATTATATATATATGTCGTGGGTGATGAGGGGGAGAGGGGATAGTGAGGAGAGAAGAAAGGTTCTTGCGGTAACGTTCTATAGTACGAGGTGTCGTAACAGAGATTTGTATGGGAGGAGGTGGGATCAGGCTTTCTCAGAGGGGTATAGAATGCTAACGTTAGGGATTCTCGTAAATCTGTGATTGGATATGAGTGAATGAAGGGGTTTTCATAGGTTGGAGGGAGTCAGGGGGCAACAGCGGGCTCGCCTCCCTGGGGGGGGGGGGGGTCGTGAGAGTGTTGTGAATGTGGGTTTGGAATGGTTTCCTGGTTTTCATTGGGACTTTATGGCATCCAAGTGTGGATGTAGAGCTCAAGGTCTCGTTATGGTAGATATAACACTTTTCAGAATGTAGGTATAATATAGTAGATTTTTTATGTATAATTATGATGTGTATCAGTCTTGTATAACATGATTCTTGAGAAATAAGTTATTTGCGACATGCAGTGTGTTTTAGTTTGTATTTATGTTACGTGCTGGGTTTTTGCACGATGAGAGATACTTATATCCTGTTTTGCATTGTGCATACAGTGCATATGATTAATGTGATTTTGTGAAAATTTTTGTGTACGTGTGGGTGTGTGTGTGGATGTGGGTGTGGGTGTGTGGGTGTGTATGTGTATATATATAAATATATATATCTCTTTCTATTGTATTGAGCCTTTGTCATGGGTCAGACGTTATGTAATACTTTATATACGCATGATTGATTCTTTTTAAAGTTTATAATTAAGGTCTGTACCCTGATACCGGTTTGGTGTTCATGCAAGTTCTTGATGTTAAGTTTTAGTCTGTATGGTATACAGACATATCTAGACAGTTTAGTGACGTAGTCCATTTGTCTGAAAGTTTTATATGGGTGTATTGTAACAGTATAGAGCTTGTTATTGTGTTCTAAGCTGTATTCTTTTCTGTTTATTTGTATGTTGGGATATGTTCAGCTGTATTGTTAGGGATAAGTATGTAGATTATCTAGTCAGATTATGATGTTAGGTTTTGGTTTTTTGATTAATGTGAAGGATGGGATTTAACTGATATAACTTCTTTGTATATTTTATGTTCAAGTGTATTGAACCTTTGTCAGATGTCATTTATATGTACAATTTATATATATGCAAGGTTTTGTATATATGTCAATTCATGACCCTGTGACATGTAATTTTGTTTTTAGTTATGTTCTTGATGTAAGTTTTTGTTGTAATATCTTGCGAGCATGTAAGTACAATCCGTTTGTCAGTTAATTTGATTAGGTTCCATACTGTTTCTTTATTTTTATGTTAAACTGTATTGGTTTTAAATAAAATATAAAAAAAAAATAACATCATAATCTGACTAGATAATCTACATACTTATCCCTAACAATACAGCTGAACATATCCCAACATACAAATAAACAGAAAAGAATACAGCTTAGAACACAATAACAAGCTCTATACTGTTACAATACACCCATATACAAATTTCAGACAAATGGACTACGTCACTAAACTGTCTAGATATGTCTGTATACCATACAGACTAAAACTTAACATCAAGAACTTGCATGAACACCAAACCGGTATCAGGGTACAGACCATAATTATAAACTTTAAAAAGAATCAATCATGCATATATAAAGTATTACATAACGTCTGACCCATGACAAAGGCTCAATACAATAGAAAGAGATATATATTTATATATATATACACATACACACCCACACACCCACACCCACATCCACACACACACCCACACCCACATCCACACACACACCCACACGTACACACAAAAATTTTCACAAAATCACATTAATCAGATGCACTGTATGCACAATGCAAAACAGTATATAAGTATATCTCATCGTGCAAAAACCCAGCACGTAACATAAATACAAACTAAAACACACTTCATGTCGCAAATAACTTATTTCTCAAGAATCATGTTATACAAGACTGATACACATCATAATTATACATAAAAAATCTACTATATTATACCTACATTCTGAAAAGTGTTATATCTACCATAACGAGACCTTGAGCTCTACATCCACACTTGGATGCCATAAAGTCCCAATGAAAACCAGGAAACCATTCCAAACCCACATTCACAACACTCTCACGACCCCCCCCCCCAGGGAGGCGAGCCCGCTGTTGCCCCCTGACTCCCTCCAACCTATGAAAACCCCTTCACTCACTCATATCCAATCACAGATTTACGAGAATCCCTAACGTTAGCATTCTATACCCCTCTGAGAAAGCCTGATCCCACCTCCTCCCATACAAATCTCTGTTACGACACCTCGTACTATAGAACGTTACCGCAAGAACCTTTCTTCTCTCCTCACTATCCCCTCTCCCCCTCATCACCCACGACATATATATATAATCTACCATGATATAATCTAAAGCTCTTATGACACCCTCGTCTAACCCACCCATATCTAGACTTAGAGCACGCAAAACCGACACCCCACGGCCCCCCACCCTCTGTACCAACCTACTTAACCAGCACCTAACCTCCTCTAGCCCTTCACAAAAGTAAACTACATGGAACGCTGTCTCATCCCCTCCACAGATACCACACCCCCCACCCTCTACAACCTGTCTGTTTCGTAATATCTCACCAGACGGAAGGATCCCATGCAGAAAACGAAACATCACCTCACGCGCCCGAGGTTTTAACTTCAATTTACTAAATCTAAACCAAATACTCTTCCACGCATACATGGGGAACAAACCCTCAACTGGGACAACGCACCTACCTACAAGTAACCTACACAAAACCCTTATACGAACCTTTCTCAGTTCCCTAACCAACATCACAGCCCTCAAAACTATTTCACATTCCCTCAACTCCATTCCTCGATACCACATACCCAGCCTGTCGTGTATCCTTCCCAAACGCCCCGCGTTCACACCCTCACGCAACACTTCCCATTTAATAAACACACATTTAGCCCTCCGTCTCAAATCCAACAACCCCAACCCACCCTGACTTACAGGTAACATTACAACCTCCCTCCGTAACCAATCACAACGTGAACCCCATAAAAATTTGTACACCCGTCTTAGTATCCCCGCAATCGCTGTCCCTGTAATTGGGAACACAGCTGCAACATACCAAACCTTACTATACAATAAAATGTTCACGACTATCACTCGCTGTATCAGAGTTAGGTGCTGGGGTCTCAGAACACCTAGACGCCCCACGATCCTTTCCAATAACCTATCCGAATTTTCCTCCCGCGCCGCAACCATGTCATCCCTATAAATAATACCACAAATCTTTAAAGACACCGCCCATTCTTTAACAACATTACATCTCCCCCCCACACCCCCCACCCAAGAACCCAACCCCATGCACCTTGACTTCGCACTATTTACCTGCATACCCGTGGCACTTCCAAATAATTGCACCACCTCGTCCAACACTCTCATTGACATCCCTGCACGAATGAGAACAGTGGTGTCGTCAACATATCCAATTAACCCCGGCCAGGCCCTCCCACCCCCCACACTTCCCTCACATGGCGTACATAAGCTACGGTCAACCATTCTATAAAAGGGGTCCTGGAAACACGCAAACAATATTTGGGACATGGGGCATCCCTGTCTAAGGCCTCTTCCCATTGCAATTTCCCTCCCCATACACCCATTAATCTGTATCCTCATTTTCGCCCCCTTGTACAACGTATTTACCCACTCGACTATTTCCTCCCCAAAACCCTGTCTCCTAAGTATAACCTGCAAAGCTCCCCTTTCCACTCTATCATATGCTCCCTGCCAGTCTAGAGCCAACAAAGCCGCCCCTCCACCCCCACCCTTAGCTTCCACAAAACTTCTCAGTATCCCATGTCCTTCAATCATCGACCTTCCCGGCAACCCGAACTGAGATTTTGACACCACCCTCTCCACTACACATTTGAACCTATTACCTAAAATTTTTGCAAACACCTTATAGTCTGCACACATCAGTGATATGGCTCGGTACTCCCGAAGGGTGGGCTGCCCCTTGACCTTCGGGACCAACACTACTACTGCTGTTTCCTGCTTCTCCCCCAACTTACCCTTCTCCTTCATACTATTAAATAACCTAACTATAAATTCCTTTATCAACGCCCAATGTTGTAAATAAAATTCTACCGGGAGACCATCAATACCGGGAGCTTTCCCCTTCCTCATTCCCCTTAACGCATTCTCTATTTCCTCTGCCGTAATCGTCCCACCTAAAGCCTTTCGATCACTATTTCCTAAATTACACGTCACATACGTACACACCTTGTCCAATGCCCCGTCACCCACCCCCCCACTGTTCCAGTATTTCTCGTACCAAGCCTCCGCATACGCACACATCCCCTTCGTGGTTCGTATCTCCTGCCCTACTCTATAATTCCCAACCATCTCCGTTACCTCTAAACATGGTATAGCCGTCAGCGCCTGCCTTTGCTTTTGATGCCGCAAAACACACGCTGACGGCTTGTCGCCCCAAAGCACTTCCTCCACCCCTGCCTGCATCCTTACAGCTTGAAACCTTTCATTTTGCAACACCCTCAACCTCCCCTTTATTTCAGCTATTTCATCCATAGGAAAATTATTCCCACCCACCCCCCTCCCATAGCAACCTCTTAACCTATCCTCTAAATAGTTAGCCAGTCCATATTTTAAATTATTAATACGTTTTCCTTCTCTCACATAAAACTTTCTAATCCTTTCCTTTGCGACACTATCCCACCATGTCACAATGTCATCCACTCCCTGTTCTTCCACACTAAGCTCCCTCCATAGGACTGAAAACCCCTCCAACCCCTCCTCATCTCCTAACACACTTATATTTAATTTCCAATAACTTCTATATATGTCCGCGAGCGTCCCCCACCCAACCTCCACCACCACTGCCCTATGATCTGACATTGTAGCCTCAACAGTACTGAAAGATTTCACGTCCACTCCCTGAGAAAGGTACACTCTATCTAGTCTCGCAGCATAACCACTCCTAACAAACGTATATTCAGTCTCCCACACCGCTCCCCCAAAGGCATCACGTAACCTAACATCCCTTAATAAATCCCTAAGAGCCACAGACATATATCCAGCCCCTCTTGGGTCCACATCAGCCACCCTGATTACACTATTCCAGTCCCCACCAACTATCGCCACCTCTGGCAGTGCACTTAAGAAAAACACAAGATCCTCACACACAAAATCATTCTTTACCTTTATGTTATTTTCTGCCGGCGCATACACACTCACAAAAGACACACGCTTACCCATCCACCACCCATCCACACGCAACACCCTCCCTCCCCCTCCTCCCTCGCTTCTCTGCAAAACAAACGGGCTCGTCTCCCTTATTAAAATTCCCACACCACCTTTTAGACGGGGAGATGGCAGGGTAACTACCCGAAATCCTGCCACCTCCAACACCCTACCCTCTTTGAAATTGTGCTCCTGCAGGAACACAACATCCACTCTAGATTTATTCAGAAAATTACGAAACCAATCTCTCTTCATACCGCTACATAACCCATTAACATTTACAGACATACACCTAAGGCCTATTAAAGTTTCCACCCCTGCTTCCTCTCATCACTCTTTACAACTCCAGAGCTTGAATTTACGTTCAACACCTTCAGAGTGCTCTCTTTCCCTCCCCCCTTCTTCCGGTGCCTCCTATCATGGCTACCACCACCTACACCACTACCTTCACACTTCACCTCAGTCTTTTTCCCAGGCCTTTGTGCAGGCGTAAGGACGTCATCAGAATCTGATGTAGCCGCCCTCTTTCTCGTGACAGTCATGTTACACATATCTTGATCAGATGTTACCTCTCGATGAACCTCCACCTCCACCTGAGAATGGTGTAATGAGTCAATGGATGACTCCAAACCACCATCACGTCCCAAATTATCATGTCTCAGACTTTCTGGAAGCGACGATTCTCCAATGACACCACGCTCAGATGTAACATCCCTCTCTGGTGGTGACAACGTCTTCAACACCTCCACCAATTCCTCCTCAATCTCAAGAACCTTCTCTTGTACTTGCTGCTCCTCCTTATCCACAGGAGACGACACCTGATCAGGCAGTTGGGGGCGGGACTCCAACTCACCACCAGTCCTGTGTGCCCGATCCACTATCTCGCTCCACAAAACACCACGCCCTCCATCCGATGTTTGTTCCTCACCTGCCACCTTTGAAGCAGGGGCTGCGACGTCCACCACAGGTCCAGGCACATGTCTTCGCTTGTCACAGGTCGCCGCTATGTGATCATACTCACCACATAGGCGGCACGTACGTCGTTGTCCTGGGTACATTACCATTACCTGCGTCCTGAAATCTTGTAGGTACACATAGGATGGTATTTGGTGCCTCAAAGTCATTTTGAGGTTGAAAGAACCCTCTGGAAAACCAGCATAGGCTCCTGCCGCCCACGTACCATGTTGAGCATAATGCACCGTCCCATACTTCTCAAAAACTTTCCTTATATCTGCCTCGTCCGCCTCAAAGGGAACGTTGCGTAACTTGATCCACGTATAATACCGTGAAACATCTATCATTCTTACAGTGACAGCTGGTGTGACGTTAAGACTCACGTCCTGAAACCTGGTGATTAACGATTCATAAACCGTTGCTGATAGCAGTTTGACGAAAATTCGTTGTCCTCCGTTCAATGCTACACCATACAAGTCACTATCTTGTACTCCATAAGTCTCCCGTATGATCTTTGGCAATAAGACTTGCGCAGAACTGGTCGTTATCGTTCCTTTAAGTAGCTCGATGCCTACAGTATTTATCCTTCGTCTCAGACTAACCGCCATCTTGACGATCACAGTGCACCTAAGTTGTTAGCCGAGGTGTGACAGCACCACTTCACACACTGCAGCAGGTAACTGACAAGGGCGCTCGCCTACACACAGCAGAGGGGTGCAGAGCACTACCGCACACTACCTGCAGCCAGGTAACTGACAAGGGCGCTCGCCTACACACAGCAGAGGGGTGCAGAGCACTACCGCACACTACCGTGGTCAGGCAGCGAATGAATCCGTCGTCCGTCGTGATGCTCCCAGCAGTCGACTCACATTCGCCAGGTAGCATTACACCACTTGTAGAATTCGTCATGACGTTCTCGATGGTCTTCGTTGGGGTTTCTAGGGATGTCTCACTCACGTCTGCCAATGCTTCCTTGGTGCTCGTTGTGGCATTCCCAGTAGAACACTCACATTCGTCAGGTAGCACCGAGAATGAGTTGGAAGTTTCCACGGCAGTCTTCTGGTTTCTCGTTGTTTCTGCCTCTCCAACCGTTTTCTTAATCTTCAGCTTGGTTCCATGTTGCCCGACCACTGACCAAGCTCCCTTCTTAACCTGGGGACTCACAACAGGTGGATTACTACGAATCCTCTTGTTCTCCTCCGTTAATCGCCGTATCTCCAGTTTAGCAACTCTGAGTTCTTCTCTCAGCTGCTGGTAAAGCTGCTCAAGAGAGGGCATCCTGGTTCAGATTCACAGAGAGCACACAAACAGGTCTTCACAGAGCTAAGTACACGTCACCACTGATGAGTACACGTCACCACTGAGTAAGTACACGTCACCACTGAGATTTCTAATGCTATGTATTAATTTAGTCATCCTACGCTGAATGTTTTCTAACGAATTTATGTCCATTTTGTAATACGGAGACCAGAACTGAGCTGCATAATCGTAGTATAATTGTAGTTTGTGCTTAAGAAAAATAAAAAACGATACTTGTTTTGGGTAACTTTTATTTTTTTATAAAAACAAAATTTATTATTTTCTTAAAAATTAACAAGTTTACATGATTTTTATTTTATTTTATACATTGTTAAATTATCGCTATTGCTTTTCTTTAATTACTAAAACGTTTTATGTTTTATTTAACATTTTTGAAATATTTACATAAAAATTTTAAGCTATATAGAAATTTCTTTAAAACGTAAATATTATATAATAATGAAGGCTTTCCAACGACTTATATTAAATTCTTAAGTTAATTTTTGAAATCCCGATTAATTTAATTAATAGGGATGAATTAATTCCTATGACTTACGTTACTAAGAGTTTTTTTGCATATTTAGAATCTGGTCAGTACAAGGGTATCCTAAGGTGGAACCTCTGGTCACGACCATAATTCGTTCCAAAACCCTGGTTGCGACCCGATTTGGTCGTGACCCGAGCCTAATTTTCCCACTGGATTGTATGTAAATACGATTAATCCGTTCCAGACCCCTACGAACTGTATGTTGTTTGTAAATATATTTTTTAAGATTTTTAACCACAAAAATAGTTAATTATACCATAGAATGCACAGTATAACTAACCCCCGCTACAGGAAAATTCTCTAAAACATACATACGTTCCCCACTACAAAACTTTAATGAGTCATTACAAATTTATGGAAGTCATTAGCCTTCCAGCCCTCATCAACAGGAGGAGCACATTATATAATGCTAAAATAAAGTCAGTACACTCACTTAACTCCAACACAAAACACAAACAAAACAATTTAAAAACCTCTAATTGCAATACGATTATAGCACATGAATCATGCCCAAGAAAGGCTATAAACGTACAATCTACATAGACCCAAAAGCTCCTGCAAGGTCTTACACCTATAATCTTAACACCATTCACACTTAATATATTAAGGTCATGATGACCCTGACACATCATACACAGAATTCTCCATACCTTGAACATTAAAATGGTATAAAATACCGACAGGTTGTTAGGTAAGACACATATGCAACAGTTAGGTATCTTTATTATGAAACGTTTCGCCTACACAGTAGGCTTCTTCAGTCGAGTACAGAAAAGTTGATAGAAGCAGAAGATACTTGAAGACGATGTAATCAGTCCATCACCCTTAAAGTTTTGAGGTGGTCAGTCCCTCAGTCTGGAGAAGAGCATTGTTCCATAGAATGAAACAATATGGAGATGAAGTGACAGGATGGAGCTTTATATAGCGCCAAGAGGTGAGACGTAGGTCACTAGAAGAGGTAAGAACTCAGATGTTGAGAGGTCAGGTCCCTCTCAAATCCAGCCGCTCTCACTAGTGGAAGTTGTCGAAGTTGAATGCAGGTCTGTACCAAGATACCCTTGTGTTGCAGTGTCTGACAGATTGAACATTAAAATGGTATAAAATACCGACAGGTTGTTAGGTAAGACACATATGAAACAGTATCTTCATAATAAAGATACCTAACTGTTGCATATGTGTCTTCATGCATTTTAAAATCATTCGCTGCCTGACCATGGTCGAGTGAGGTTGTGCGCTGCACCCCTCTGCTGTTCAGGCGAGCTACCTTGTATCAACATGGCGCTGAGTGTGAGGAGGCGCGTAAATACCATAGGTATTGAGCTGCTTCGTGGGGCGATTTCACCCTCTTCAGTGCAAGTCTTACTCCCAACAATCATTAGGGAGACCTATGGAATCCAGGACGATGAGGTGTATGGTGTAGCCCTGAATGGGGCTTATAGAATCTTCGTCAAACTGAATTCCACGTCCGTGTATGAGTCTTTGGTGACGAGGTTCCAAGACGTGAGTCTTGACGCTACTCCAGCTGTGAAGGTGCGTTTGATCGACGTATCTCGCCACTTTACGTGGGTTAAGATACGTAATGTCCCATTTGAGGCAGATGAGGCTGACATAAGGAGTGTTTTTGAGACATATGGAACCGTACATCTGGCACAAAAGGGCAAGTGGACGGCAGGTGCTTACATGGGACGTCCGGAGGGTACCTTTTCCCTGAAGATGACTCTGAGACATCCCATACCGTCTTACGTCGTGTTGGAGGACTTCAGGACGCAAGTTATGGTATCGTATGCCGGACAGAGACGTACGTGCAGAATATGTGGGGCGTACGACCATATGGCGGCAGAGTGCGTGAAGCTGAGGAGGGCGCCAGCGCAAACTGGTGAAGCACCAGTTACCAGCGTGATAGCTGTTGAGAGCCCAGTGCGCAAGCAAGGGCCTGGGCGCTTGTGGAGTGAAGAGGTGGAGGATTCCAAAGAGGAGAATGGCATGTGTGAGGTAAGCTGTGATGTAAAAGGATCTGTTACTACTCACAGGAAAAGTACAGAAGTGCAAGTGCAGGAGGAGGTGCAGGCTCTAGAGGAAGAGCTTCAGGAAGTGTTAAGGACATTGACACCGCCTGCAGTGGACGTTGTTCCTGAGCTGGTGAGAGACACGGCGGTGCCTGTAGAGGAATGTAAGGATAAAAAACATAGCAGGGTTGACGGGCCAACTAGTAAGAGAGAGTTGTCGCCGTGTGCTGTGGTACGGGGCGTGGTGGAGGTAGAGGTTCATCGTGAGGGAACCTCTGAAGATAACATGGAAGTGGAGGGCATCACGAGGAAGAGAGCGGCGGCGTCAGACTCAGATGATGTCCTGACGCCGGCGCAGAGGTCTGGGAGGAAGGAAGAGCAATGTCGAAGCAGTCACGATAAGAGGCATCGCAAAAAAGGGGGAGGGGTTGATGGTGTGAAGCCTTGTGCTGGCTCTGGGGCAGGAGGCCCTGGGATGAATGAAGAGAGGAGGAAGGGTTGGAAACTATAAAGAGGCCTTAGGTGTATGACTGTGAACGTAAATGGACTGTGTAATAGTGTGAAGAAGGAATGGTTTCGAATGTTTCTGTATAAATATAGGGTGGATGTAGTGTTCCTGCAAGAACACAATTTCAAGGAGGGAAGAGTGCTCGAGGTGGAGGGGTTTCAGGTCATGACTCTGCCATCTGCACGTCTGAAAGGTGGTGTGGGTATATTGATCAGGGAGGCAAGCCCGTTTGTGTTGCTAAGAAGTGAGGGGGGGGGAGGGGGAAGAGTATTGCGCGTGGATGGGTGGTGGATGGGACAGCGGGTATCCTTTGTATGTGTGTATGCACCAGCGGAAAATGATGTGAGGGTAAAAAGGGATTTTGTATGTGAAGAACTAGTTTTCTTCTTACGTGGTTTACCTGCAGTGGCCATCGTTGGTGGCGACTGGAACTGCGTTATTAGGAGGGCTGACGTGGAACCAAAAGGGGCGGGGCACGTGTCGGCGGCCTTGCGAGATCTTTTGAGGGATATTCAGTTGCGGGATGCGGTTGGAGGAGGGGCGTGGGAGGTAGAGCACACTTTTGTAAGACGGGGTTACGCTGCTAGGTTGGATAGGCTGTATATATCTCAAGGGGTTGGGTTGACATTTTTCCGTACAATAGAAGTAGCTTATTCGGATCATCGGGCGGTAGTAGCAGAGGTGGCGTGGGAGTCACTAGCAGGTATATCTAGGGGATATTGGAAATTAAATACAAGTGTGTTAGGTGATGAGGAGGGGATAGAGGGATTTGCGACGCTGTGGGAGGGGTTACGTGCAGAGATAAAAGGGGTAGAGGATGTGGTGATGTGGTGGGATGGTGTGGCTAAAGAACGGATTAAGCAATATTACGTAAAGGAAGGGAAACGTATCAATTCTTTAAAATATGGGCTTGCTAACTATTTGGAGGATAGATTACGGGGTTGTTATGCGAGGGGGGCGGTGGCGGGCACTTATCCAATGGATGAAATTATGGCAATTAAAGGGAGGCTGCGTGAGGTACAGGATGAGAGGTTCCAAGCGGTGAGGGTACAGGCGGGGGTGGAAGAGGTGTTATGGGGCGATAGACCTTCATCGTGTGTATTGCGTAGGCAGAAACAAAGACAGCAGGCAATGACTATTCCATGGTTGGAGGTTCATGAATCGATAGGAGGGTACAGGGAGGGGCAGGTCATACAAGCTACGGAAGGAATGGGGGCGTTTGCTGACAAGTGGTATGAGAAGTACTGGCAACGAGAAGGGGTAGAGGATGGGGTTTTAGAACAGGTGTGTGGGAGTGTGGTATGTCAGTTGCGTAACAGTGATAGGGAAGCACTGGGTGGGGAAATAACTGAGGGGGAAATATGGAGGGCTTTAAGTGGAATGCGAAAGGGCAAAGCACCGGGAATTGATGGACTCCCGGCAGAGTTTTATCAGCAGCATTGGGAATTATTGAGGCATTTTCTGGTTAGGTTATTAAATTGCATGAAGGAGAGAGGTGAGCTGGGTGAGAAGCAGGCAACGGCTGTCGTTGTATTGGTACCGAAGGGTAAGGGGCAGCATACGCTTCGGGATTATCGGGCGATCTCGTTGTTATGCGCTGATTATAAATTGTTTGCGAAGATTTTGGGAAATCGGGTCAAGTGTGTGGTAGGGCGGGTAGTATCAAAAACTCAGTTTGGTTTGCCAGGGAGGTCTATGGTGGAGGGGCATGGGTTACTTAGGGATTTCGTGGAGGCAAAAGGGGGGGGGAGGGAGGGAGGTTTGGTGGCGCTCGATTGGCAAGGGGCATACGATAGAGTGGATCGGAAAGCATTGAAAGCCATCCTCAGGGGTCAGGGGTTTGGGGAAGAAATAGTGGGCTGGGTTGAGGCGTTGTATGGAGGTGCAATGGCGAGGGTACAGATTAATGGTCGATTGGGTGGGAAGATTGTAATGGGTAGGGGACTTAGGCAGGGGTGTCCTATGTCACAAGTATTGTTTGCGTGCGTACAGGACCCCTTTTATAGATTGATGGAGCAGCGTATGGGTCACGTAGAGGGACCAGGGTGTGAGGTTGCGAGGGTTTGGCCAGTTTTAATTGGGTATGTGGATGATACAACTGTTCTGATCAGGGAGGGGATGTCAATGGACACATTAGACGGGGTAGTACAAATGTTCGCAGGGGCAACTGGTATGAGGGTAAATTCAGATAAATCGATGGTCATGGGGTTAGGAGCTTGGGCGGGTAGGGTTGATTGGGGTAGTGCAGTTGTGAGGAGGCAGGTGCATTCGTTAAAAATCTGCGGTCTTATTTATGCAGACGATCTACCTGTGGCACGCATGGAAAACTCGCTTAGGATGGTAGAAAGGATTCAGGGACGCTTGGGTGCATTGTGACCTTATCATTTGACCCTTGTGCAGCGTGCCATTGTTGTTAATATCTTACTGTATAGCAAAGTATGGCACGTGGCAGCCGTGTTCCCATTAACTGGGCCAGCAATAGCGAACATACTTAGGAAGGTTTTTAAATTCTTGTGGGGTTCGAGCTGTGATTGGATTAAGAGGGATGTGGTAATGTTACCTGTAAGTAAGGGGGGGCTGGGATTGCTGGACTTAAAGCGGAGGGTCAAATGTGTCTTCATTAAAAGGGAGGTGATGAGGGAAAGTGTGGGTGGGGGGGGTTTGGCCAGGATCCATAACAGATTGCAACGGATGTATACAGGCGTTGAGTTGCATGAGTGTGAAACTGTGTTGAGGGCTCTGGCGTGGGATCGAGAGCCAGCAAAGGTTAAAATAGGTAGGTTGTGTAGATTGTTAGCCGGGAGGGTTGTAGCGCCTGTAGAGGGAATTTTCCCCATGTATGCATGGGGAAGTATATGGAATAGGTTGAGTAGGATGAGGTTGCAACCTCGTGTTCGGGATGTAATGTATCGTTTTCTGCATGGCATTTTACCGTCGGGTGTGGTTCTACGGGATAGACGAGTCGTTGACGGGGGGGAGTGTGGGATATGTGGTGGGGAGGAGTCGGCTTTTCATGTAGTATATTTTTGTGATGGACTGAGGAGTGTCAAGGGGTGGTTAAATAGGGTGATAAATAGGATAGGAGGTAAAGGAATTTCTGTATTGAGAGCATTAAGTCTCGACGTGGGGGGTTGGGAGGAAAGTGTAATCAGAGCTGTGGGGTACATTATGGCAGATTATATCTATATAGTGTGGGGATTGCGGGGCAAACAGGTTACTGAGGTGAAGAGGAGGGTGTTAGCGTTAACGTTCTATAAAACGGTATGTAGAAATAAGGAAATTTATGGGAGGAGGTGGGTGAAGGATTTTTCAGAGGGATATAGGCAACTTACGTTACAGGTTTTATTAGACTTGTAATAGACGAGGGAGGGGAGGGTATGATTGGAAAGTGTTGCTGGGGTAGGGAAGTCAGGGGTGAAAACAGGGTTGCCTCCCTGGTAATGGATAACAAAAGTTTTGCGAGAGTGTTGGATGAGTGATGCATGAGTGAATATATGTGGACCACGGGTGCGCACCTGTGGAGCTGGCCAGTTTTTGTGTGACTGGACTTTATACTTATTATACATATTGTGTGTGGTAATATTGATTTACGGTAATGACATTGTAATTTGGAGATTTGCTATAATAATTGCATGTATTTGCTCCAACTTGTTTTTCTAGGTGCCTTGCACTGCATAGTGTTGATGCTGTGATCATGCACGGTGTCCAGAGATATGATGTGATATGTTTGTATTAATGTCTGTGCATTATTGTTCGTCACTGGTGTTCTGCAATTCAGTTTTGTTTTGAGAGTAAAGAGGTTAATGCACGTCAGATAGTGTAATAAAGTTGGGCAACAGTGGTGTTATAGGTTTTTGTGGTTAGGTGCGTGCTAGGCACAGTCTTTATGTGTTACTTATGTCATGGTTATATTTTATGTTGTATTGTACTGTTGTCAATAGTACTATGTAATGTCCATATAAGCTGTATAGAGCTTGAATGTCATAGTTGAAGCTGTGTTATTGTTTTAACACTGGAATTGCATGTTTAAATGTGTAAAGGCTTACATGTGTTGGATTTTGAGACTAAGTTTATTCTTATGGTTTTGTAGTAATTTTGTATGTCTTTGTGACTTTTCTATATCACCATTGTTATGTAATACATATTGTTATGTAACTGAACCATTAGGACAATTACATAAATTAATGTTGGATCATTGCTGTGTGACTTTAGATTAGGCAACATTCATTGTTTATAGTATGTTAGGTTGTAAATAGTGGGGTGGTTGGATAACCACGGAGGGGGGGGGGTAATATGTCTGTATAATATGTTCAGTGCAATGCATTGTATGGTCTGTAGTCGATTATTAAGTACCATTTCGAGGGATGTGTATATAAAAGTGTTGTTCATATCATGTAATTCTGTTGGGTAGCTCCAACAGGTTTGGGTTAAGTGATAGGATGAGGGAGCAGGGAGGGGGGGGTGTACCCACACGGAGTTGTAAGTGTGGTGTGTAATATTAGCTGTAGGGAGGATTGTGTTAATTATCGACTTAAATGAGTTTTACATATTATATTTTGTAATGTCATGGTTTAAATAAAATATAAAAAAAAAAAAAAAGCTAAAACATGAAAGTCACCTATGTGAAAAGCAATTACAATAAAAGTAGATATACTAAGAATAAGGTAAAAAAAAAAAAAAAAAAAAAAAAAAAAAAAAAAAAAAAAAAAAAAAAAAACTGTTGCATATGTGTCTTACCTAACAACCTGTCGGTATTTTATACCAATTTAATGTTTAATCTGTCAGACACTGCAACACAAGGGTATCTTGGTACAGACCTGCATTCAACTTCGACAACTTCCACTAGTGAGAGCGGCTGGATTTGAGAGGGACCTGACCTCTCAACATCTGAGTTCTTACCTCTTCTAGTGACCTACGTCTCACCTCCATACCTTACTACATAATTACTTGATTTCATGACCTTTGCTTTCTGTGCCCACTTGCATGCTACATACACTTATGCCACACATCTATACCCACATACACCTCACTCACACCCCCCCAGGAGGCAACCCCACCGTGTCCCCCCTGAATTCCCTTTTCTCATATGTAATCTCCAAACCCCCACCCCTTACTCACTCAGCCCAAGTCGCAGATTCACGAGAAACCCTAACGTTAACATTCTATAACCTTACGAAAAATCCTTCACCCACCTCCTCCCATACAGTTCTCTATTACGACACATCGTACGATAAACCATTGCTGCTAGTACCCGCCTCCGCACCTCACAAACTCCCCTCCCCCTCAACACCCATGAAATATATACAATGGTCCCTCAATAATCGTCTGGCCTGAAAGTCGTCCATTTCGGAAATAGTCCTGTTTTTTCGTCAAAATATTGGCTTGCAAATGGTCCGGTAACTCGCTAATAGTCCTAGTAGTCCTTTGTCCCGGTCGCGTACTCACGCTCTGAGCTGCCTCGGCCTTTCCTTCCCAGCCAGTGTGCCATTGTTTACCAGTGAGTGATGGTCCCCTCACATGCTCCTACGAAATATTTCATAATATTCCATTGATTTTAGTGCTTGCTAGTGCTAAATAAGCTACCATGGCTCCAAATAAAGCTTCTAGAGCCAGCCCTTTGGTAAAGAATGTGAGAAACACATAATTTATGAAAAAAATTTGTAGAAAAATACAAAGATGGTGGTGGTAGAGTGGAAGCAGTTGTGATAGTGGTTGATGAACATAAGAAAGGAGTATCACTGCAGCAGGCCTGTTGGCCCATACTCGGCAGGTCCTTTACAATTCATCCCACTAACGAAACATTTTCCCAACCCAGTCCTCAATGCTACCCAAGAAATAAGCTCTGATAACTCTATCCACTCATTTGCAAATCCCAAATGAGAGTTGTTGGAGTTATATAGGGCTACAAAAACCACCGCCAACTCAGCTGCTGCTTCACCACCATTATGGACGGCTTATGCTCAGTGGCCCTTATATACCCAACAACAACACAACACAACACCTCTCGTGACATACATAATGACTTATTTTATTCATTCTAGAGTATATTCCATGTTTCTATGTTATTAATATTGTTTATTATGTCATATTAGTTGAATTGTGATAGATAAATAAGCCATAGAGTTGATATTAGTGTCATATTCTCCAACAATAAACTTGCCATCCCTCCCTCACACAAACAAATAACCAATAAGAACATAACAATGGAACAACACTGCAGGTCTACTGGCCCATACAAGGCAGGTCCTTATCAAAATGACCTCCACCCAAAGCTACCCAAGAATTTACTCCCGTACCCAATGACACAAATCAAACTCAGCTCCTCCAACTTGTATATTTGTCCAATCTCTTCTTAAAGCTACCCAAGGTCCTAGCCTAGATCACCCTACTGGTAAGTGTGATGTTAAATAAGAACTTAAGAAAGTAGGAACACTGGAACAGGCCTGCTGGCCCATACTAGGCCAGTCCTTCACAATAGCTTTTAGAACATTGGAAAGGAGGAACACTGCAATAAGCCTGTTGGCCCATATTAGGCCGGTCCTTCATAAATTCAACCCACTAACAGAACAAATGCTACCCAAGCAATAAGCTCAGATGCAAGTCTGACTCAAATCCAACCCCTTTCACTCGTGTATTTATCAAACCTAAATTTGAAACTACCCAATGCTTTAGCTTCGATCACCCTACTAGGCAGACCATTCCACTCATCAACTACCCCTATTACCAATGTTCATTTATACATTTTATTAGTGCCCTAGAGTCCTTATGGAGGGGGATTCCCCTTCCAAATAACCTCTCTTCCCTCTCTCCTCCTCCCTGTCTTCCATTCATCAACAGCAGCCTTCAATAAAGGTAACTGTCATGTTGAATGTTCATTCTTTTGTGCATGTAAATCTATCTTTTAGGTAAAAAAAATTTTTTTTTGTTGATACTTCTGGGTGTCTGGAACGAATTAATTGGATTTACATTATTTCTTATGGGGAAAATTGATTCGAAAATCGTCCATTTCGATAATAGTCCCACTTCCAGGAACGGATTATGGACGATTATTGAAGGACCACTGTATATATATATAATCCACCATTATATAATCCAAAGCTCTTATGACACTCTCGTCTAACCCTCCCACATCTAGGCTTAGTGCATGCAGAACTGACACCCCTCGGCCCCCACCCCATGTACCACCCTACTTAACCAATACCTAACACCCTCCAGTCCCTCACAAAAGTATACTGCATGGAACACTGTCTCATCCCCCCCACAGATTCCGCACCTCACGCCCACAATTATCCTTCTGGTTCTTAGTACCTCCCCCGACGGTAGTATGCCATGCAAAAAATGATACGTTACCTCCCTCACCCTAGGCTTTAACTTCAGCTTGCTAAACCTATACCAAATACTCTTCCATGCATACATGGGGAACAATCCCTCAACTGGTACAACAATCCTTCCTGCAAGCAACCTACACAAAACCCCTATTCAAATTTTCCTGAGTTCTCTAACCAACATCAAAGCCCTCAAAACAGTTTCACATTCCCTCAACTCTACACCACCATACAGCTTACCCAACCTATCATGTACTGTTTTCAGTTGCCCTCCCCCCCTTCACTCCTTCACACAAAACCTCCCATTTAAGAAACACACATTTAACCCTCCTCAGATCCATCAACCCCAACCCACCCTGGTGCACAGGTAACATTACAACCTCTCTCCTCAGCCAATCACACCTTGAACCCCACAAAAAGTTAAACACCCGTCTCAGAATTCCCACAATCGCCGTCCCTGCTATTGGGAACATGGCTGCTACTTGCCAAACCTTACTATACAATAATACATTTATTTTTTCTTTTTTATATTTTATTTAAAAACTTTACTGCTTAATATTAAATAAAAAGATATAAAATGGGTACAGTAGGATCCTCAATCCTACACAACATACACTAACAAGTTTTAACAACACATTGTAATTGACATAAAAGAGGTTACCCATATACACTCACAAAATTTTTCATATAACATACTACTATAATATAAACAATATAATCTATATAACTATATAAACAATATAAAATATAAACTATATAAACCCTTCAGATTTGTATAGTTAACATACTGTGACTGACATATGACAAAGGTTCACAACCTTCACAGTAGATAATCAGAGGAATGACCTACATCACAATCTCAGTTAAAAAAAAAGTACATGCTCTTCCCAAAATTAACCCCTATACAATAAGAATTACCTAAAAACATACATACGTGCCTCACTACAATCCCTCTTTAAGCATTGAAAAAAAAATGAAAATCCTAAGCCTCACACTTATTACCTGGAGTTTACCTGGAGAGAGTTTCGGGGGTCAACGCCCCCGCGGCCCGGTCTGTGACCAGGCCTCCTGGTGGATCAGCGCCTGATCAACCAGGCTGTTGCTGCTGGCTGCACGCAAACCAACGTACGAGCCACAGCCCGGCTGATCAGGAATTGACTTTAGGTGCTTGTCCAGTGCCAGCTTGAAGACTGCCAGGGGTCTGTTGGTAATCCCCCTTATGTGTGCTGGGAGGCAGTTGAACAGTCTCGGGCCCCTGACACTTATTGCATGGTCTCTTAACGTGCTAGTGACACCCCTGCTTTTCATTGGGGGGATGGTGCATCGTCTGCCAAGTCTTTTGCTTTCGTAGTGAGTGATTTTCGTGTGCAAGTTCGGTACTAGTCCCTCTAGGATTTTCCAGGTGTATAAAATCATGTATCTCTCTCTCCTGCGTTCCAGGGAATACAGGTTTAGAAACCTCAAGCGCTCCCAGTAATTGAGGTGTTTTATCTCCGTTATGCATGCCGTGAAAGTTCTCTGTACATTTTCTAGGTCGGCAATTTCACCTGCTTTGAAAGGTGCTGTTAGAGTGCAGCAATATTCCAGCCTAGATAGAACAAGTGACCTGAAGAGTGTCATCATGGGTTTGGCCTCCCTAGTTTTGAAGGTTCTCATTATCCATCCTGTCATTTTTCTAGCAGATGCAATTGATACAATGTTATGGTCCTTGAAGGTGAGATCCTCCGACATAATCACTCCCAGGTCTTTGACGTTGGCCTCTTCCACCGCCTGAGCACATTATATAAAGTAAGAGACTAAACCATACTGTCCCATTACAAAATTTTAACGAGGCATTACAAATTTATGGAAGTCATTAGCGTTCCATCTCTCATCAACTGGATGAGCACATTATATAATACTAAAATAAAGATAGTACACTCGCTAAAACCCCAACACTAAACACAAACAACATAATTTAAATAACCACACATTTAAACCGATTACCCAAGACTTTAGCAAACAACTTATAATCAGCACATAACAGAGATATTATTAAGGTATATAGACAGACTGCTTATATATGACCATAATTTTTAAAGGGGTGGACCGGTAAGCCAGCGGAAGGCCTCGGTCAGATGACCAAAAGCTCCAAAGGCGGGTCATCATGTGACTAAGACCCGCGTCAGGAAACATTTGTCCTGTTTCCTGACGAACCTTACCTAACCTAACCTAACAGAGATATGGCACGGTAGTCCTTGAGGGTGTGCTGCCCCTTACCCTTCTGGACCAACACTACAACTGCTGTTGCTTGCTTGTCCCCATCACACCCTTCTCCTTCATCTGATTAAATAACCTACCCATGAAACCCCTTATCACCTCCCAATATTGGAGATAAAATTCAGCCAGGAGACTGTCTATTCCCGGTCCTTTGCCCTTCCTCATTCCCCTTAAAGCCAACTCTATTTCCTCTTCCATTATTACCCCCCCTAAAGTCTTTCTATCACTATTCCCTAAATTACACGTCACATACTCACACACCATCTCTAAATCCACATTCCCCACCTTCCCACTTGTCCAATACCCTTCATACCATTTATCCACATACGCACACACTCCTTTCGTAGTTAGTATCTCCTGACCCATTCTATAACCCCCCGCCATCTCATGTACCTCTAATCATTTCGTCTCTCAACCTGCGGGCTGAGAGAACGCTTTCTGAGCCTGCTCTTGCTTACACCTGGTGGCGAACCATGTACTACAGTACGCAAGATGGCGGATCATCAGGGTAGAAGAGTAAACACGGTCTGTGTGGAATTCATTCGTGGCTCTCTCAGTGGTGCAACGATGCATGTCTTGTTGCCTACCATTATTCGCGACGTCTATGGCATCCCCACTGAGGAATTATATGGTGTGGCTCTCAATGGGATGTCGAGGTTTTTTGTAAAATTCGCAAATGCCGGCTTTTACTCCAAGATTGTGGAAGATTTTCAAGAGAGGAAAATGGCGGTGAATTCAGCCGTAGAGGTATGCCTGCATGACGTCTCCACATACGTCACCTGGGTCAAAGTAAGGAACGTGCCTTTCGAGGCGGAGGAGTATGTTATTCGGAAAGTTTTTGGTAAATACGGCACGGTACATGCAGCGACCAAGGGAGTATGGAGGGAGGGCCCATACGAGGGGCTCCCGGAAGGCTCCTGCACCCTAAAGATGACATTAAAACAGCCGATTCCATCTTACGTTTATCTAGAACACTACAGGACCCAAGTTTTTGTTCACTATGCAGGCCAACGTAAGACATGCAGGTTATGCAACTCGTATGACCATATGGCTGCTCAGTGCTCCAGACGCCTGGTTGTACGTATCCGGGAACCTTCTCCTGCAGTCCTAAGAACCGAGGCCTTTGATCTGGAGACTGGTCCATCGCCTGAACAACGACCTACGCTTTGGAGTGAGGAAGTACAACAAGAGGAGACGCGGTCTATGGCGTGTGCCACCCTGTCGGTGGACACTACAAACGTGACCACGCCACCTGTGGGGCCTACGGAGCCTGTGGAGTTGTCACAGGAAAGTTTGCTGGAGAACGTGCTAAACGATCTCCTGGATGGGGCAGAGCATAGCCCAGACGTTTCACCGGAGTGTCAAGAAGTGGTGAAGGATGATTCGCCAAATATGGGAGACCTGGACGTGACTACAATGACACGGTTGCATGAGGTGGTGGTGGAAGTCCACCAGGAGGCTTCGGCTGGTGAGGAGATGTGTGTGGAAGGTGGTTCCCGCAAACGGACGGCAGGAGTGTCGGATATGGACGAGGTCCTGACACCGGGACAGCGGCCAGGGAAGAAATTATGGTCGAAAGTGGCTGAGGCGCCTCTTGCAGCCGGGGTTATGGCAAGCGCCCAGCATATGGGTAGGGCACGGGGGGTGAGGGGGGCCTTGGGAAGTCAAAGGTCAAAGAAGGTCAGTGTAATGTACGTGTGGGAACGGGAAAGACCCACAAACATAGAGGAAAACCTCCTTTTGTGAATTCAAGTGTGTTACCATCAATGTAAATGGCCTGCGGGCAGAGTTTAAGTGTGTGTGGATGGAGTGGTTCTTGCGCAGGTACGCTGTGGACGTATGTTTCATACAAGAACACAATTATAAGTTTGGGCGAGACTTACGGTTAAAAGGCTACAGAATGTATGTTAGCAGTTCTTTAAAATTAAAGGGTGGGGTAGCTATAGCGGTGAAGGAGTCCAGCCCTTGGCGTGTCTTAAGATGGGAGGAGGGGGGAGGTGGGAGGGTGGTGAGGGTAGATGGGTACTGGGGTGAGGTGAGGGTTTGTTTTATTGGCGTTTACATGCCTGCGGAAAGCAACACTAAAGTTAAAATAGATTTTGTGAGGGAGGATTTAACGTTTTACGCTCGGGGTTTGCCGTTCATTACCGTCATGGGTGGGGATTGGAATTGCGTTATCCGCCATAGCGATGTTGAGCCGAGGGGGGCGGGGTGCGTTTTACCTGTCTTACGGAATCTGCTGGGGGATGCAGGGGTTTACGATGTGGTGGGGCGGGGTGGGTGGGGGATGGAGCATACGTTCGTTCGCAGGGGCTATGCGGCCCGCCTGGATAGACTTTATGTAACACAAGGAATTAGAGTTGGGCACGTACAGACCTTTGATGTGGGGATTTCAGATCACCGTGCAGTGCTAGCGGACTTGAACTGGGATGGAATGATCAAGGTTTATCCAGGTTATTGGAAACTGAACGTGCGGCTATTGGAGGGGGAGGGGGATGGGTCAGCTTTTCAGGACTGGTGGAAGAATATTTGGGAAACGCGACGGGCAGGTGAATGTTTGTTGGAATGGTGGGAAACGCGTGCCAAACCCGGAATAGCGAGTTATTATAAGAAGCGGGGAAAAGAGGAGGCGAGGTGGAGGTATGGGCTGCAAAACTATCTGGAGGGGCAGCTAAATGATTACTATGTGGGGGGCGGGAGTAGTAGGTATGACGACATTGAACAACTTCGTAGTCGACTTGCAGAAATTCACAATGAACGTTTCAATGCGGTTAGAGTCAGAGCAGGTATGGAAGAAGTGCTATGGGGTGACAAACCTTCGGGTTGTGTCTTGAGCAAATTTAGGGTCAGGCAACAGGCGACGTCCCTCTTGCAATTGGAAGTATGCACGGGTTTGGGTGGTTACCTGCCGGGTCAAGTACTCCTCACCACGGACAGCATGAGTTTTTATGCTGATCTATGGTTTGGGGAAAAGCTACGGAGGGGAGTAGGGGGGGTCCATGAGGGCGGCCTGGTGAGGAGGGATTTCAGAAAAGTTATAAGTGACAGGGATAGAACGGTACTAGAAGGTAGAATTCGAGTGGAGGAGGTAGAGGAGGCGATTTTTAGTATGAGTAAAGGAAAGGCACCAGGTATAGATGGCATTTCGAATGATTTTTATAGGGCGCATTGGGGAAGTATTAAGCATTGTTTGGTTGATGTATTAAATTGCATGCTCACGGAGGGGAGGTTAGGTATGTCACAAAGTACGGGGGTAGTTGTGTTGGTGCCCAAAAAGGGAGGGGGGAGGGGTCTGAGTGCATATAGAGCAATATCTCTTATGTGCTCTGACTATAAAATCTTTGCAAAAGTTTTAGGAAACAGAATGAGGAAGGTTATGGGGTCGGTTATTCACGAGGGACAGCTAGGCATACCAGGTAGGAGCATGAGGGACGGACATGTACGTATTAGGGAGTTTTTGGAGGAATGTCAAGGGGGGGGGGTGTCCTCGGGCTTGACTGGCAAAATGCTTATGACTGTGTTGATAGGGATTTATTGAGGCTTATTTTATTGAAGCAGGGTTTTGGAGAGGGAATTGCAAGATGGGTGGATACCTTGTATGCCACGGCTATGGTACGCGTACAGGTAAACGGTAAATTGGGTCAGCCGGTCCGTATGGAAAGGGGTTTGAGGCAAGGGTGCCCCCTCTCCCAGCTGCTTTTTGCTTGTATGCAAAACCCATTTTATGAGCTGGTGGATGGTGGTTTGAGGCGTGGAACGCTGAGCAGTGACCATGCAGCGCGTGTGGTCGGGTACGTAGATGATACCACAATTCTGTTAAAAGGGGAGGAGGATTTGCAGATCGTGGGATGGATTGTTGAGTTTTTTGGGGCAGAGTCAGGCATGTGCGTTAACAAGGCAAAATCGAAATTATTGGAGGTGGGTACATGGGTGGGGGGGAGGTTGGGCGAAAGGTATGGGTGGTCAGTCGTGGTGCAACTTAGAATATGTGGCATCGTGTACATGGCAGATGAGAGGGAGAGCCGAAGGGTAAACTCTGAATTGGTGGTTAACAAGGCTTTAGATCGACTTCGGGGGTTAAGAGCTGGGGATGTCTCGTTGCAACAGAGGACAGTAGTGGTTAATACACTTGTTTATAGTAAAGTATGGGGTGTGGCCGCGGTGTACCCTTTAAGAGATACGGATATTCAGGAACTGCAGAGAAGGGTCTTACGTTATGTTTGGGGTTTCGGGAGGGCTTGGTTAAGTCGGGAGGTTGTCATGACCCATGTTCGTCGTGGGGGTTTAGGTCTCTTGGCTTTGGGGCCACGGGTGAAGGCCCTCTATGTAAAGCAGCGGTTCCTTAGGGCGGGCGGTGAGAAGGGCATCCGGGTGGGTCGGGTAATGATCGAAATGCGTAAATGGTGGAGCGGCAGGGGATTAATAGAGTGTGAGGACATGCTGCGTTTGTTGTTAAAGTTGAGAAATGCGCAACGGATCCAAGTGGGGCAAATGGTCAGCATATGTTGTCGTAGGGAAATTGTACAGGGATTGTCTGTTTTTCCGCTGTATAATTGGGGGGAAATATGGGAAGGATTTTGTAAACTTAAGTTGGCACCAAGGGTTCGTGAATTGGTGTACAGATTTGTCATGGGGATTTTAGCATCAAAATCGGTCTTAAATAGGATGGGTTTGGTAAGGGAGGCGGATTGCTTGCGTTGCGGTCTTGAAGAAACAGCTTTTCATGCTGTCTACTTTTGTGATACCTTGGACAAAGTTCGTTCGTGGTTGGGGCGGGTTTTAGATTTTCTTAGTGGGGGAAGTATTTCAACCTTACGGGCCTTAACATTGGAAGTTAGCGGAGTATCAAGTGAGGTACGAAGAGCAATAATGTACGTGGTGGCTGATTTCCTCTATATCTCGTGGGGTATGCGGGAAACCGGGGGATCAGGTAGGATCAGGGCAATTGCGGCAGGTATCTACAGAACGTATTGCAGAAATAAACTCATATATGGTAGAAGTTGGGATAATAGTTTTCCGGCAAAGTATCGATGTCTTACTGTTCAAATGTTGCTGCAACTGCGGGTGGGGTAAGGCAACGGGGGGCTGGACTCCCCCCGTGATAGCACCAAACGGTATGTTAGAGACTTCAGGGTAGAGTGCAGGTTTTAGGGAGTGACGTGTATGTATTATGAATGGTTCCGTACGTCTGTGTGTGTATGGTTGTGGCGTTGTGTGGCACTGAGATCTTGAATTACTCATAAAATGAAGTCTTGTGGAATGTGTGACACGGTTTGTTAAGTTTATATGTGGCGTGATAGATGTTATAAGGAGTTTAGTGTTGGTAACTTACTAAAATCATAATAGACCATTTGGATATTACTTTTTCATGTTGTAATCTTGGGTTCTTTAAAATGTGTACATAGCCTAGTATTGTACCGCTATGTAGCATGTGGTGTATTATCTTGCACTATGAGTGTGAACTTCCCGTCATGCAAGGTTGTTTTGAAAAATTTATATTTCATGATTGTCAAATTAATAATTGATATTATATTGAGGTGTATATTACTTTTACTTTTTACGATGTATGTGTATAGGAATGTAATGTTTCATATCTGTTTTAGTTGTAAATTTATGTTTTGTTTCTTGTTGTTCATACACTACCAACTCTTTGTGAATACTCATTAAGGTTTTGATGAGGTCAGAGTATGGCCATTAATTAGGATAATTAATGTATGTTATTTAGAACGGGGACTGTACATATGTTAAGGGGGAGGGGGTAGAAGTGTCAGCTGTGTTTCTGCACTGGCAATAATGATTATTGTAAAAGGAGGGTTTGTAGGATGTGTTGTGGGTTATGTATAAGGTTGTAACATGGCCATTATATATGATGTTTATTTTCTGTACTTGTATTGTGTGCTAGAGGTTTTGCAAAGTCTAGTATGGTTTAATTTTATACTCTTATACATTATTGTATTTGTCTGTGTTAGTTTACGTACAGATTAGCGTCATTCCTGGTGATCCTTGGACTCTGTTCAGTGCTTCAGAGCAGTGAACCACGAGAGGGTGGCTACGGGCCCCGACTGGGGCTCTGAGCCTCACAGCTCTGCACCCAGTGTGGGCGGCTGTGAGGTCACAGGCAGCAGCTCTGCTGCTGGCTCTGTCCCCACACCTACAGTCACCATGACAGATCCAGGAGAGCGGCCTAAACGTTCCTTGGAATGCGGGTACGAGTTGGAGGACGACGTGGGGCAGGTGGGAGCCCCCAGCAAGAAGGCCAAGGATGCAATGGAGACTACTGTACCTACCAATCTGCCACTAGGTCCGTCGGCAGCCCCTACCCAAGAAGACTTGCACCCCCAGATGGCCATAGGGGTCGTGGAAGGAAGCCAGGAGGATGTAGCTCCTCAAGTGGCAAGGATGGAGCCATCCCAGGTCCCTACACCAGCTGCGTTGGCCTCCACAGTGGACGGGGACTGGCTGACTCCACGTGGAAGGAGGAGTTCCCGCTCAGCTCGGGCACAAGCAACCAGGGCCTTCAACAAATTCAAGGTTCCCAACTACGGGTTTGTAAGGTATCTGGAAGGTATCCCCCACCTCAAGTTCCGCTGCGAGTTCACTCTCAGGAACGAGATTCTGGTCATTCCTCGGGACGAAGACTCTTACGAGGAGTTGAAGGGGCTGGTTGTGACCCATCCCAGCATGGTGGAACTGCTTGCTTCGGAGAAGGTGTACAAGGGGGTGCTTTTACACGTCCCTGTGCCCCTCCCACTGGACCCCATTTTGGAAGTGCCCAATATTGTCAAGGCAGAGCGACTCACTGCAATGGTGAACAAGGTGCCCACCCGCCAGGTGCTGATCCACCACAAAGGTCCACTTCCCATGCACCTGGACCTTGGGGTCTGGGGAAGATTCAAGACCCGACCATACCTGTCAGGCCCAGTACAATGCTTCAACTGCCAGGGGTTCAATCATATTGCAGCCACCTGCCAGCGAGAGAAGAAGTGTGGTGTGTGCAGCAAGGCACACAACTCGAAGGACTGCATTGCAATCCTCAAACAGCCAACTGGCGAAGCCCTTCGGCCAGAGCCCAAGTGTGCCAACTGCTCAAAGAGGCACCATGCCTGGAACCGGAGCTGTCCTGTGATGGTGCAGCACTGGCAGCAGGTTCATCATCAGAACGACCCGACAGCCCCGACGCCACCCAGCCTTGGAACTGCCCAGCAACAGTCAGCATGGGCTCCAATCATGGTTCCCCGGATACCGCAGGAGGGCAATACCAGCGAGTTCCCATCACTGGGCTCCCAGCAGTGGCATCAGGGGGCAGACACTGGTTTGCAGCAGCGCAGTCAACTGAGGGGTCAGATGGCAAGGTGGCCAAGAAGACAGAATCATTGGGAAAAACAGCCACAGGCCAGGCACACTGCCCAGCAGGTCCCAGTTGGGCACCAACATTCCTTGCCATACCGCCAGCAGGCCTCTTCCCAAGGGCAGGCCCCTACTGTGAGCGGCCAGAGTCAGGCAGAGGTTCCCCGCCAGGGGACTTCGAAGCCCATGGCCACTCATGCCGGGCCCAGGGTGCACCCAGCTTATGCTGCTGCGGTGTCGACAGCCACCCAGACATACCCAGTGACCCAGCCCCGACTCGACGGGTCGTCCAGCTCAATGCCTCCAGAGGTAATGGTTGAATCCTTTCCGGATCGACTGAAGAAAACCATCGGGGTCATCTCAGCGCTCCTCTGTCGCCTGCTGCCGTCGGCAGAGGACAAGGGCGCCTGCAGGCAGCTCCTGTCATGGATGCTGGGCGTGGTCCTACTGGACAGGAAAGACTCAATGGAACTTCAAGCCATCATCCAGGAGTCCTTCCAGTCTGTGATGGAGGAGGCCCCGGAGTCGCCAACAACGGACGACGAGTCCCAGGCAGAGATGGAAGCAGTGAGCCACCTCTGCGGCCCTTGAAGATCCTCCAGTGGAACATTTGTGGGCTGCAGCGGAAAATTCACTTAGTGATTGAAGCTGCAGTTCAGGATGAGGTTGATGTCTTCCTGTTTCAGGAGACACTCACCGATTTGTCACGTCAAATGCAGCCACGTATTCCGGGATTCTCTGCCTACCTTTAGCGCCTGGAAGGGACTGGCAGGGGCACGGCGATCTACGTCAGGACCACTATCCCTCATTCAATCTCCACTGACCCCATCGACTGTGGAGAGGGTGTAGAGGTTCAGGCTGTCACCCTACACCTGGTGGATGGACCTCTCGTGGTTTACAATATTTACAGAAGCTCTCGGTACACCCTTGACATTTCAGAGGTGGCAGCACTCGCCCCACGGGAGGGTCTTGTTGTGGCTGGGGATGTCAATGCCCACAACCCAATACTTTCTTCTGTCTCTCCTACCAACGCAGCTGGGAGGCACCTTGCGGCTGTGCTGGAGGAGGTCCCTGAGATTGCCCTCCTCAATAATGGTGAGCCAACCTATCACTATGGTGGCCGCTTGGATGTCACACTCATCTCTAGGCGGTTGCTCTCGAGCGCGAGATGGGAGGTCCACCCCCATCTCACCAGTGATCACTTTGCAGTGGTCACTACGCTGATGGTCCAGCGGTGCCCGCTCCCCACACCTACCCCCAGATGGAATCTAAAAAAGGCCGACTGGCAGTGCTTCCAGGAGGTCATTGAGCGCTGGTGGGCGGAGTCTCCTCTTCCAGAAGACCCAGATGAGGCGGCTCAAAGCTTGCAGGTGGCCTTCACATGTGCGGCTGAGGCAGCAATACCTAAGATTACAGGCAGAGGGTCATATAAACGTGACTGGTGGTTTTACAATGAGGACATCCGGGAACAGAACCACCGCATCAATGTTGTACGCAAGATGCACAGGCGTAATCCCACGGTTGAGTCCATGCGTCTGCTCAGGGAAGTGGTGCGGCATGCACGCCATGTCTCACACAGGGTCTGGCAAGCTAAATGGTTCGAGTGGTGTGCCTCCTTCAGCTACTCCTCCACCTTATCTGAGATTTGGACCAAGTTACGATTGGCCACTGGGCAGCGTCGCAGTGTGGCTCGGTTGCACCCAGACCCCGCAACGGAGGCAGAGCGTCTGGTGGACCTATTCACCTCCAGAGCAGCCATGGCTCAACTGCCTCAGGATCTCCAGGACCTCCAAGCCACCCTCCTTCCTAGAAGGGTGATGGTGATCCAAGCAGCATGCCAGGCTAAGGACGTCACGGATGAAGACTTCACCGACCAGGAGCTCCAGGCAGCCTTCACATCTCATCGAGACACTGCACCGGGGCATGATGGTATCACCTATGGCATGATCACTTGGTCTGGCCATTCTGGACATTCAGCTGTCCTGGGGGTCATCAACCAAACTTGGCAAGCTGGCAAACTCCCTGTCGTATGGAAGGAGGCTGACATCGTACCGATTCCTAAGCCTGGGGATCCTGGCAGTGTGAGACCCATCTCCCTCACCAGTTGCATCTCGAAGGTGTCTGAAAGGATGGTGTTGGAGTGCCTGAGGTGGAAGCTTGGCCCTCCTCATAAACACCTCTATGGCTTTACCAGAGGAGTGGGCACTTTCGAAAGCCTTACCACTCTACTGACCGGCATTGGGTCGGACGCCCAAGCCCACATTGTTGTCTTTCTTGACCTCGAGAAAGCTTTTGAGCTAGCCAGTGCACCTGACATTCGCTCACTCTTGGCTTGATTGTGGGTTATGTATATGGTTGTGGGTTATGTATATGGTTGTGGGTTATGTATATGGTTGTAGGTTATGTATATGGTTGTGGGTTATGTATATGGTTGTGGGTTATGTATATGGTTGTGGGTTATGTATATGGTTGTGGGTTATGTATATGGTTGTGGGTTATGTATATGGTTGTGGGTTATGTATATGGTTGTAGGTTATGTATATGGTTGTAGGTTATGTATATGGTTGTAGGTTATGTATATGGTTGTAGGTTATGTATATGGTTGTGGGTTATGTATATGGTTGTGGGTTATGTATATGGTTGTGGGTTATGTATATGGTTGTAGGTTATGTATATGGTTGTAGGTTATGTATATGGTTGTAGGTTATGTATATGGTTGTAGGTTATGTATATGGTTGTAGGTTATGTATATGGTTGTAGGTTATGTATATGGTTGTAGGTTATGTATATGGTTGTAGGTTATGTATATGGTTGTAGGTTATGTATATGGTTGTGGGTTATGTATATGGTTGTAGGTTATGTATATGGTTGTAGGTTATGTATATGGTTGTAGGTTATGTATATGGTTGTAGGTTATGTATATGGTTGTGGGTTATGTATATGGTTGTAGGTTATGTATATGGTTGTGGGTTATGTATATGGTTGTGGGTTATGTATATGGTTGTAGGTTATGTATATGGTTGTAGGTTATGTATATGGTTGTAGGTTATGTATATGGTTGTAGGTTATGTATATGGTTGTAGGTTATGTATATGGTTGTAGGTTATGTATATGGTTGTAGGTTATGTATATGGTTGTGGGTTATGTATATGGTTGTGGGTTATGTATATGGTTGTAGGTTATGTATATGGTTGTAGGTTATGTATATGGTTGTAGGTTATGTATATGGTTGTAGGTTATGTATATGGTTGTAGGTTATGTATATGGTTGTAGGTTATGTATATGGTTGTAGGTTATGTATATGGTTGTGGGTTATGTATATGGTTGTGGGTTATGTATATGGTTGTGGGTTATGTATATGGTTGTAGGTTATGTATATGGTTGTAGGTTATGTATATGGTTGTAGGTTATGTATATGGTTGTAGGTTATGTATATGGTTGTAGGTTATGTATATGGTTGTAGGTTATGTATATGGTTGTAGGTTATGTATATGGTTGTAGGTTATGTATATGGTTGTGGGTTATGTATATGGTTGTAGGTTATGTATATGGTTGTAGGTTATGTATATGGTTGTAGGTTATGTATATGGTTGTAGGTTATGTATATGGTTGTAGGTTATGTATATGGTTGTAGGTTATGTATATGGTTGTAGGTTATGTATATGGTTGTAGGTTATGTATATGGTTGTAGGTTATGTATATGGTTGTAGGTTATGTATATGGTTGTAGGTTATGTATATGGTTGTAGGTTATGTATATGGTTGTGGGTTATGTATATGGTTGTAGGTTATGTATATGGTTGTAGGTTATGTATATGGTTGTGGGTTATGTATATGGTTGTAGGTTATGTATATGGTTGTAGGTTATGTATATGGTTGTGGGTTATGTATATGGTTGTAGGTTATGTATATGGTTGTGGGTTATGTATATGGTTGTAGGTTATGTATATGGTTGTGGGTTATGTATATGGTTGTGGGTTATGTATATGGTTGTAGGTTATGTATATGGTTGTGGGTTATGTATATGGTTGTAGGTTATGTATATGGTTGTAGGTTATGTATATGGTTGTGGGTTATGTATATGGTTGTGGGTTATGTATATGGTTGTGGGTTATGTATATGGTTGTAGGTTATGTATATGGTTGTAGGTTATGTATATGGTTGTAGGTTATGTATATGGTTGTAGGTTATGTATATGGTTGTAGGTTATGTATATGGTTGTAGGTTATGTATATGGTTGTAGGTTATGTATATGGTTGTGGGTTATGTATATGGTTGTAGGTTATGTATATGGTTGTAGGTTATGTATATGGTTGTAGGTTATGTATATGGTTGTGGGTTATGTATATGGTTGTGGGTTATGTATATGGTTGTAGGTTATGTATATGGTTGTAGGTTATGTATATGGTTGTAGGTTATGTATATGGTTGTAGGTTATGTATATGGTTGTAGGTTATGTATATGGTTGTGGGTTATGTATATGGTTGTAGGTTATGTATATAGGGTATGGTTGGGTTATGTATATGGTTGTAGGTTATGTATATGGTTGTAGGTTATGTATATGGTTGTAGGTTATGTATATGGTTGGGTTATGTATATGGTTGTAGGTTATGTATATGGTTGTAGGTTATGTATATGGTTGTAGGTTATGTATATGGTTGTGGGTTATGTATATGGTTGTAGGTTATGTATATGGTTGTGGGTTATGTATATGGTTGTAGGTTATGTATATGGTTGTAGGTTATGTATATGGTTGTAGGTTATGTATATGGTTGTGGGTTATGTATATGGTTGTAGGTTATGTATATGGTTGTGGGTTATGTATATGGTTGTAGGTTATGTATATGGTTGTGGGTTATGTATATGGTTGTAGGTTATGTATATGGTTGTAGGTTATGTATATGGTTGTAGGTTATGTATATGGTTGTAGGTTATGTATATGGTTGTGGGTTATGTATATGGTTGTGGGTTATGTATATGGTTGTAGGTTATGTATATGGTTGTAGGTTATGTATATGGTTGTAGGTTATGTATATGGTTGTAATATGGCCACTATCTATGGTGTTCAATGTACCGGGATGGTGTATTAGAGGTTTTGTAATATCTAGTTTGGTTTTTAATTTTATACTCTTATACATTATTGTATTTGTTCTATGTTTTAAATAATAATATAAAAAAAAATTACCTTGTACATGTATGTACTTGTAGAAATAAAGATTATATATTATTATTATTATTATTGTAGTTTATGCTTAAGAAAAATAAAAAACGATACTTGTTTTGGGTAACTTTTATTTTTTTATAAAAACAAAAATTATTGTTTTCTTCAAAATTAAGAAGTTTATAAGATTTTTATTTTATTTTATACATTATAAAATTATCCCTATTGCTTTTTAAAAATTATTAAAAGTCTTTATATTTTATTTAATATTTTTGAAACATTTATATTGAAATTTTAAGCTATATAGAAATTTCTTTGAAACGTAAATATTAAGTAATAACTAAGGGTATCCGATGACTTAGATTAAATTCTTAATTTAGTTTTTTGAAATCCTTATTAATTTAATTAATAGGGATTAATCAACCCATATAGCATAAGTTATTAAGAATTTTTATACAAATTTATAATTTTCTTAGTACAATTGTATCCTAAGGTGATACTCTTTCTTCTGCAGTTTTTCAAGCTTCCAGTATGGCACAAGAGCAAGCAGATCGACACCATGCCTAACCCTTCTAGGGTAGGGTAGGTGCCTGAGCCCGAGCCTTTAGCTCATAAGACTGTCATTCCCATTTGCCCCCTTGGGGCGGGGATGGCAGACCAGAGAGGCCTAGCTTGTGGCTAGGCCTGGGGACAGTTGGTCCCAAAGATGAGGAGGTACTTGTGCCTCCTCCCATGGGAGACTTAGGTCTCAGACACTCCCTAAAGAGGGAGCCAAAGCCGGGCCACCACTTGGAAAAGGCCCGGGCCGGGAGAATACCGGCTAATCTTTAATAATAATAATAAATAACATATATATATATATATATATATATATATATATATATATATATATATATATATATATATATATATATATATATATATATATATATATATATATGTACATAATCTACCATTATATAATCCAAAGCTCTTTTGACACTCTTGTCGAACCCTCCCACATCTAGGCTTAGTGCATGCAGAACCGACACCCCTCGGCCCCCACCCCCTGTACCACCCTACTTAACCAATACCTAACACCCTCCAGTCCCTCACAAATGTATACTGCATGGAACGGTGTCTCCTCCCCCCTCACAGATTCCGCACCTCACGCCCACAATTACCCTTCTGGTTCTTAGTACCTCCCCCGACGGTAGTATGCCATGCAGAATACGAAACATTACCTCCCTCACCCTAGGCTTTAACTTCAGCTTGCTAAACCTATACCAAATACTCTTCCATGCGTACATGGGGAACAATCCCTCAACTGGTACAACAATCCTTCCTGCAAGCAACCTACTCAAAACCCCTATTTGAATTTTCCTGGGTTCTCTAACCAACATCAAAGCCCTCAAAACAGCTTCACATTCCTTCAACTCAACATCACCATGCAGCTTTCCCAACCTATCATGTACTGTTTTCAGTTGCCCCCTACAATAAGTGTCAGGGGCCCGAGACTGTTCAACTGCCTCCCAGCACACATAAGGGGGATTACCAACAGACCCCTGGCAGTCTTCAAGCTGGCACTGGACAAGCACCTGAAGTCAGTTCCGGATCAGCCGGGCTGTGGCTCGTATGTTGGTTTGCGTGCAGCCAGCAGCAACAGCCTGGTTGATCAGGCTCTGATCCACCAGGAGGCCTGGTCTCAGACCGGGCCGCGGGGGCGTTGACCCCCGGAACTCTCTCCAGGTAAACTCCAGGTAAACCCCTCACTCCTTCGCACTAAACCTCCCATTTAAGAAACACACATTTATCCCTCCTCAGATCCATCAACCCCAACCCACCCTGGGGCACAGGTAACATTACAACCTCTCTCCTCAGCCAATCGCACCTTGAACCCCACAAAAAGTTAAACACCCGTCTCAGTATTCCCACAATCGCCGTCCCTGTTATTGGGAACACGGCTGCTATGTGTCAAACCTTACTATACAATAATACATTTATTACAATCAGTCTTTGCACGAGAGTCAGATGATGAGGCAGCAATGAATCCAGACGCCCCAGAATCCTTTCCTTCAATCTATTTGAGTTTCCTCTCCAGCAGCGTCCAAGTCCAAGTGAGGAATGTCTAGCCTCATGGGTGACCTTGAAAATGGCACTATAAGACCCGCATGCCATTTACATCCATACTGCATGTGTCTAGTGAGGTGAATGTCCCTCCCTCCCCTTTCCTATTCACCGGTATCCCTTAACTCGTCGCCATTATCTACATATGGGATAAGGGCGGGTTTAGCCCATCCAGGATAAACAGTACTCCAAGCCAGCCAGTGAGGGCCAAGTTACACTGCAGTTACATCTGTTCTGAATCCCAGCATGCCTTTGTGAACGTTCTACAGTGTACCAGCCGTACCATTGTTTCTCCTGCATTGAGAAAGTGTGGGATGATAAGCCAGATGCTTTAAAAAGTGAGTAACGTCAGGCAGAGTGGAGTAGTCTCTGGTCTCTACCACCATCAACCACATATCTCTCCATGCTTATACATTGTAAACCACCACTCACAGACCAAATGAAAAAAAGAAGATATTCTGAGCGCTGATGACAAACCCGCAGGCTCTGTGAGCCATTGGAGAGCGCAGATTCATCCCTCAGAAGTCGACTGTCAAGATGCTGTGTAACTACGTCAACTTTCTTTTACACCTTGTCCTCATTGCTCTTGGGATGTGTGGACCTACTGCGCAAACGCTCCTCAGTTGCCTGACTGCAGTGGTGTGAGGTGGTGCTTGTCACGTCTCTGCCGTCAAACCAGGAGAACTATCATAAGTCAACATGGCGTTTAGTCACAGATGCAGGATCAACACTGTCAGCGTTGAGCTTCTCTGAGGGGCAATAACACCAGTTTCAGACCTGGTATTACTACCTAAAATCATCAGAGAGACGTATGGCATTCAGGATGGAGAGTTATATTGGGTAGCCTTAAACGGAGCACAGAATTTTTGTGAAACTGCTCTCAGCAATGGTCTATGAATCGTTGGTCAACCGTTTTCAGAACGTAAGTCTTGATGCAACACCAGCTGTTCGTGTGAGGATGATCGATGTATCCAGGCATTATACATGGATCAAACTGCATAATGTCCCCTTTGAGGCTGATGAGACAGACATCAGATAAGTTTTTGAGAAGTATGGGACTGTTCATTTGGCCCACCATGGTACATGGGTGATGGGTGCCTATGCAGGTCTGCCAGAAGGCACTTTTAACCTAAAAATGACATTGCAACACTCCATACCGTCCTATGTGTACCTACAGGAATTCAGGACACAGGTCATGGTTTTGTACCCTGGGCAAAGACATACATGCTGACTATGTCGGGAATATGATCACATAGTGGCGGCATGTGGGAAGCGGCAACGAGCTCCTGACCCAGAGGCAGAGGCATCTGCTTCTACACCAGAGGGAGCAGGTGATGATCAACGACGTGAAGGAGGGCGTGGTCGTCTATGGAGCGAGATAGTGGATGAGGCGCATAAGGCTGGGGGAGAGGGTGAGGCCCATGACCAGTTTCCTTGCCCAGAGACACTTCCAGTGGATCGGGTTGAGCAGAAAGTACAGGAGGAAGTGTTTGAAATTGAGGAGGAATTAGCTGAGGTGCTGAAGTCCTTGTCACTGCCTGAGGAGGAGGCTGCACCTGGAAAGGTGGTAGATGACGAGTTGACAGCTGCGGTTCATCAACAACAGGAGAACTATCTGGACGAAAGGAGTGACAGCTGAGAGCATGACTGAGGTGTCACCGGGATCATTGAAACAGTGTACAGTGGAGGTTTTGGTACATTGTGAGGCATCCCCAGACCAAGCTATGGAGGATGCGATTGTCACAAGAAAGAGGGCCGCTGCATCAGATTCAGATGTCCTAACGCCAGCGCAGCAGCCTGGGAAGCAAATATGGGCAGAAGGTGAAGGTAGTGGTGGCCACGACAGGAGGCACCGAAAGAAGGTGGGGGGGAGAGAGGGAAGTGTGAAGGTGACAAGTGGACCCATAAGTTCTGGTACCCATCAGAAGAGTGAAGAGAGGAGGCAGGGGTGGAAACTTTAATAGGCCTCCGGTGTATGACAGTAAACATTAATGGTTTGTGTAATAGTGTAAAGAGAGAATGGTTTAGAATGTTTCTGAATAAATTTAGACTGGATGTTGTGTTCCTTCAGGAGCATAATTTTAAGGAGGGTAGGGTGTTGGAGGTGGCAAGGTTTCAGGTGGTAACTCTGCCATCTGCCCATTTGAAAGGAGGAGTGGGTATACTAATTAGGGAGGTGAGCCCGTTTGTTTTGCAGAGAAGTGAGGGGGGAAGGGGGAAGGGTGTTGCGCATGGATGGTTGGTGGATGGGCAAACGTGTGGCCTTTATAAGCATGTACATGCCTGCAGAGACTAACGTACAGGTGAAGCAGGAGTTTGTGTGTGAAGACCTTGTGTTTTTTTTCCGTACATTACCGGAGGTGGCAATAGTAGGAGGTGATTGGAACTGCATTATTAGGAGGGCCGACGTAGAACCGAAAGGGGCAGGCTATGTGTCGGTGACCCTAAGAGATTTAATGAGGGATATTCGGTTACGGGATGCGTTTGAGGGGGGGTGTGGGTGACAGAGCATACATTTGTTAGGAGAGGGTATGCAGCGAGGTTAGATAGAGTGTATCTTTCTCATGTGATCTTTCAAAACTGTTGAAGTAGCATGGTCGGATCACAGAGCAGTGTTGGTGGAGGTCGGGTGGGAGGCGCTTGCGGAAATATACAGGAGTTACTGGAAATTAAATATAAGTGTATTGAGTGATGAGGAGGGGTTAGAGGGATTTTCTGTCCTATGGAAGGAGCTTAGCGAGGATGCACAGGGGGTGGAAGATGTGAAATGGTGGGATTGTGTAGCCAAGGAAAGGATTAGGAAATATTATGTGAGGGAGGTTAAACGTATAAATAATTTAAAATATGGACTTTCAAATTATTTAGAGGACAAGTTAAGGGGTTGTTATGGGCAGGGGGCTGTGGGGGGCAACTATCCTATGGATGAAATTGTCGAGGTCAAGGGGAGACTGAGGGAGTTACAAAATGAGAGGTTTCAAACCATAAGGGTGCAGGAAGGGATAGAGGAGGTGCTTTGGGGAGACAAGCCATCAGCGTGTGTGTTGCGACATCAAAAACAAAGACAGCAGGTTACAGCTATTTCAAGGTTAGAGGTACATGAGATGGCGGGAGGTTATAGGGTAGGTCAGGAGATACGAGCTACGAAAGGAATGTGTGCGTATATGGATAAATGGTATGAAGGGTATTGGACAAGTGGGAGGGTGGGGAATGTGGCTTTAGAGAAGGTGTGTGAATATGTGATGTGTAATTTAGGGAATAGTGATAGGAAGGCTTTAGGAGGGGTAATAATGGAAGAGGAAATAGAGTTGGCTTTAAGGGGAATGAGGAAGGGCAAAGCACCAGGAATAGATGGTCTCCCGGCTGAATTTTATCTACAAGATTGGGAGGTGATAAGGGGTTTCATAGTTAGGTTATTAAATCAGATGAAGAAGGGTGTGTTGGGGGACCAGCAAGCAACAGCAGTTGTAGTGTTGGTCCAGAAGGGTAAGGGGCAGTACACCCTCAAGGAGTACTGAGCCATATTGCTGTTATGTGCAGATTATAAATTGTTTGCTAAAGTCTTGGGTAATTGGTTTAAATGTGTAGTACCTGGAGTTTTCCTGGAGAGAGTTTCGGGGGTCAACGCCCCCGTGGCCCGGTCTGTGACCAGGCCTCCTGGTGGATCAGCCCCTGATCAACCAGGCTGTTGCTGCTGGCTGCATGCAAACCAACGTACGAGCCACAGCCCGGCTGATCAGGAACTGACTTTAGGTGCTTGTCCAGTGCCAGCTTGAAGACTGCCAGGGGTCTGTTGGTAATCCCCCTTATGTGTGCTGGGAGGCAGTTGAACAGTCTCGGGCCCCTGACACTTATTGTATGGTCTCTGAACGTGCTAGTGACACCCCTGCTTTTCATTGGGGGGATGGTGCATCGTCTGCCAAGTCTTTTGCTTTCGTAGTGAGTGATTTTCGTGTGCAAGTTCGGTACTAGTCCCTCTAGGATTTTCCAGGTGTATATAATCATGTATCTCTCCCTCCTACGTTCCAGGGAATACAGGTTTAGAAACCTCAAGCGCTCCCAGTAATTGAGGTGTTTTATCTCCGTTATGCGCGCCGTGAAAGTTCTCTGTACATTTTCTAGGTCGGCAATTTCACCTGCCTTGAAAGGTGCTGTTAGAGTGCAGCAATATTCCAGCCTAGATAGAACAAGTGACCTGAAGAGTGTCATCATGGGCTTGGCCTCCCTAGTTTTGAAGGTTCTCATTATCCATCCTGTCATTTTTCTAGCAGATGCGATTGATACAATGTTATGGTCCTTGAAGGTGAGATCCTCCGACATAATCACTCCCAGGTCTTTGACGTTGGTGTTTCGCTCTATTTTGTGGCCAGAATTTGTTTTGTACTCTGATGAAGATTTAATTTCCTCATGTTTACCATATCTGAGTAATTGAAATTTCTCATCGTTGAACTTCATATTGTTTTCCGCAGCCCACTGAAAGATTTGGTTGATGTCCGCCTGGAGCCTTGCAGTGTCTGCAATGGAAGACACTGTCATGCAGATTCGGGTGTCATCTGCAAAGGAAGACACGGTGCTGTGGCTGACATCCTTGTCTATGTCGGATATGAGGATGAGGAACAAGATGGGAGCTAGTACTGTGCCTTGTGGAACAGAGCTTTTCACCGTAGCTGCCTCGGACTTTACTCTGTTGACGACTACTCTCTGTGTTCTGTTAGTGAGGAAATTATAGATCCATCGACCGACTTTTCCTGTTATTCCTTTAGCACGCATTTTGTGCGCTATTACGCCATGGTCACACTTGTCGAAGGCTTTTGCAAAGTCTGTATATATTACATCTGCATTCATTTTGTCTTCTAGTGCATTTAGGACCTTGTCGTAGTGATCCAATAGTTGAGACAGACAGGAGCGACCTGTTCTAAACCCATGTTGCCCTGGGTTGTGTAACTGATGGGTTTCTAGATGGGTGGTGATCTTGCTTCTTAGGACCCTTTCAAAGATTTTTATGATATGGGATGTTAGTGCTATTGGTCTGTAGTTCTTTGCTATTGCTTTACTGCCCCCTTTGTGGAGTGGGGCTATGTCTGTTGTTTTTAGTAACTGAGGGACAACCCCCGTGTCCATGCTCCCTCTCCATAGGATGGAAAAGGCTCGTGATAGGGGCTTCTTGCAGTTCTTGATGAACACAGAGTTCCATGAGTCTGGCCCTGGGGCAGAGTGCATGGGCATGTCATTTATCGCCTGTTCGAAGTCATTTGGCGTCAGGATAACATCGGATAGGCTTGTGTTAATCAAATTTTGTGGCTCTCTCATAAAAAATTCATTTTGATCTTCGACTCTCAGTCTGGTTAGCGGCTTGCTAAAAACTGAGTCATATTGGGACTTGAGTAGCTCACTCATTTCCTTGCTGTCATCTGTGTAGGACCCATCTTGTTTAAGTAGGGGCCCAATACTGGACATTGTTCTCGATTTTGATTTGGCATAGGAAAAGAAATACTTTGGGTTTCTTTCGATTTCATTTATGGCTTTTAGTTCTTCCCGCGATTCCTGACTCCTAAAGGATTCTTTTAGCTTAAGTTCGATGCTTGCTATTTCTCTGACCAGTGTCTCCCTACGCATTTCAGATATATTGACCTCTTTTAGCCGCTCTGTTATTCTTTTCCGTCGCCTGTAAAGGGAGCGCCTGTCTCTTTCTATTTTACATCTACTCCTCCTTTTTCTTAGAGGAATAAGCCTTGTGCATACATCGAGTGCCACCAAGTTAATCTGTTCTAGGCATAAGTTGGGGTCTGTGTTGCTTAGTATATCTTCCCAGCTTATATCGGTTAGGACTTGGTTTACTTTGTCCCACTTTATGTTTTTGTTATTGAAGTTGAATTTGGTGAATGCTCCCTCGTGACTAGTCTCATTATGTCGGTCTGGGGCTCCACGCATACATGTCTGAACCTCAATTATGTTGTGATCTGAGTATATTGTTTTTGATATGGTGACATTTCATATCAGATCATCATTGTTAGTGAAGATGAGGTCTAGTGTATTCTCCAGTCTAGTAGGCTCTATTATTTGCTGGTTTAAATTGAATTTTGTGCAGAGGTTTAAAAGCTCGTGTGAGTGTGAGTTTTCATCAGAGCTGCCTCCTGGTGTTATTACTGCAACAATATTATTTGCTATATTCCTCCATTTTAGGTGCCTTAAGTTGAAAGTAGGGAGAGTGGTTTCGAAAACACAGTATGGATTGCCTGGAAGGTCGATGATTGAAGGTCATGGAATACTGAGAAGTTTTGTGGAGTCAAAGGGGGGGGGGGGGGGGAGGGGGCGGCGTTTTTGGCTTTAGACTGGCAGGGGGCCTATGACAGAGTGGAAAGGGAAGCATTTGGGAGCTATACTTGGGGGGCAGAGCTATGGGTAAGAAATAATTAATTGGGTAACTGTTGTAGGGGTTCGAAAGGAGATATGATGGTTGAAGATAAATACACTTGTTGGATGGTAACACTATATATTGTCAGACTGTGGTAAGGAAGGGCCCAGCCTGCCGTGTTGCTGCCTGGTAGGTCTAAGCGTGGACTTAGAAAGTTACAGAGGTACTCACATACACATGCGCATCCCGTGACATTACACAGTCATCAGGCCTAGTAGGGATCGTCTATATAAAACACATGGATGGTACTATGATACTCAGCTAAGCTATACAACACATGTAAGGGGGATCAGCAACTATGCTGACAGCTCAGTCACATTATGTATGTCATCTCAACATACACTACTATGCTATAGGCTGAACAGGCAGGTGGCTCTGGGCTGATTCTATACAATAACAAAGACATATGTAACTTAGAACCAATGGATGGTATCATAATGGATGTTAACATAATGGGTTTTAACGTAATTGGTGTTAACATAATTAGTTTTAATGTAATGCATTACAAATTATAAGAACAAATCATGGTATAATATAGGATGGAATTGATAGATGGATCTGTATTCATGAACTCTACGGACTCTGCGGAAGAATAATTATATTTACAAAGTGAAAGTAATTAACAGCAAGGTAATCTGGTGCACACAGATCAGTATTTACCTGGAGTTTACCTGGAGAGAGTTTCGGGGGTCAACGCCCCCGTGGCCCGGTCTGTGAGCAGGCCTCCTGGTGGATCAGAGCCTGATCAACCAGGCTGTTACTGTTGGCTGCATGCAAACCAACGTACGAGCCACAGCCCGGCTGGTCAGGTACCGACTTTAGGTGCTTGTCCAGTGCCAGCTTGAAGACTGCCAGGGGTCTGTTGGTAATCCCCCTTATGTATGCTGGGAGGCAGTTGAACAGTCTCGGGCCCCTGACACTTATTGTATGGTCTCTTAACGTGCTAGTGACACCCCTGCTTTTCATTGGGGGATGTTGCATCGTCTGCCAAGTCTTTTACTTTCGTAGTGAGTGATTTTCGTGTGCAAGTTCGGTACTAGTCCCTATAGGATTTTCCAGGTGTATATAATCATGTATCTCTCCCGCCTGCATTCCAGGGAATACAGGTTTAGGAACCTCAAGCGCTCCCAGTAATTGAGGTGTTTTATCTCCGTTATGCGCGCCGTGAAAGTTCTCTGTACATTTTCTAGGTCGGCAATTTCACCTGCCTTGAAAGGTGCTGTTAGTGTGCAGCAATATTCCAGCCTAGATAGAACAAGTATTGCTAAATTCTCAGAATTCGGAGGGAACATGAACACAAAAATTTCTGACAAACTGATCAGCTAATAACAAGACACACAGTTGACAGTTTCATTCATCTCGGACATCTAATTATACAGGCTGTTTACATTTAAACCCAACTCTGCGAGGGTAAGATTTACATATGCAGAATGGTTATCATCTTTGGGTGGATCAGACTCTTCTGCAATGGCTAACACATGCCTTGACTGAGGACGATCTGAACGAGTATCTACAAAAGATACAGCTACATTCACTAGTGACTTTGGAATTACTAACTCTTCTGCTAAGAGTTCTCAACTCGACTGTTCGATACAGTAATTCTTGACTCATTACAATGTCACTAATGGGTGTTGGTGGCTTCACAGTCAGAATAAGATCTTCCTGGAGCAGGAATCGAATTGCACCAGACCACCAGGGATCGGTTCTTTCTTGCTGGAGGAATGAACAAACTCGGTGGAGTGGAATATTGGTACTGTGTCCTGATTCATATTGACTTTGACTGGCATGATACACTAAGTGAACATTCAAAAGTGACTGGGACATCTTCTCAGGGAACTTACTCAAGGACATAAAGGCAAAAAAAAAAAAAAATAGAGAGAATTACACAATGAGCTTAAATGGGAAGAAAATTCTTAACTAATCTGCATAAGCAAAGGAAAAAAATTAAGTCACACTGAAAGCAAGGAGAACTCACATAAAAATAAAAAAAAATTACTCAACTGGATAAGCAACACTTTGAAAATCATGAGAAATTTACTCAAATTTACTGTAAATTTAATTAATGGCAGAGTGAGTTGTCTTTACTCTCAATGCAATAAAGAAATTCAACAATAAAATGATCAATCAATCAAAAATGTTAAAATGGACTCAATAAAGCTTGCTCAAAATTAAAACAAACTGGGAAAACAATTCACTAAAAATAAAATAAAATGGCACACAAAGAATAAAATATTATGCACAGAAAATGTAAAATTGAAATCACAGAATATTACACTGAAATAAACTGTAGCAATATTGCAAATAACAATTTGTAATCAAAAATACTGCACAACACTACATAAAATTTCTGCAAGAAAAACTTTAATGGCAACACAATGTTTGCACAAGAATTATTGTAAAATGAGTCAATGATGCAATGATAAAAAAAAATTCAGGTAAACCCCTTGCAGAGACAGCGTGCCTCGTTGTGCTCCCGGCTTTCTGGTGTTTTCACGGTCGCTCTTACGTGCTAGAACTTTAATTTGTGTCATCAATCCTATACGATACATCCCTCTAGCGCCTGGAACCAATCTTGGGCGGAAAACATTATATACTGAGTCAAAAAAGGAGAATTAGTGTGCACTACCTAGCAGAGTTTACTGCCAGAGGGGAATCATAGGCCTGTTTCCCGTGTGGAAAAAATAATAATAATTGAACTTTTCGTGTCAGAGGAAAGAAAGTCTCCCTGATAACATTGAGTATACATAGTGTATAGTGTATACTACAGTGGCTCCCTAGTATATTGATGATAAAGGCTAAAGTGTCATTTGAAAACAGGTGAATTTGTAAATGAAGTGATAAGCCTATAGAGGCAGGTGCCAGAAGTCGCCAGAAACTTACCACAGGTCAGCTGTTTTTAATAATCTTCCTGGCCTGCTAGTGTACTCGCATATAATCTAGTGATACCAGTGAATAGCAGAATACAGTGTTGTAGTAGCAACTAACCAGTATTATAATGGTACTTAGTGGAGTGGAGTGACTTTCATTAGTTTCTTTTTCTTGAAATACGAGACGTTACTGTGAATTTCATATAACCTGTAGTTACCAGCGGTCGCAATATACACAACGAGAAGCAATTATTACTACAGAAAAAGCGTCCTTCCTCCAAAATTTGCACCAGTCAACTATAGTGATAATATAGCATTTATTGTGGTGGAGACGGAAAAACAAAAATAGAAAAGCCAGATACAGCGATTGATAAACAAAGAGGTCGACTGTACGTCATTGTAGGAGCTGCCAGATATCACCGGCTCTTCAACACGCAAGTTATACTTTTGTATCAGTCAAATCACATATTACTCGGGTAGATAATTTCCAGTAGATCCTTCATGTGTTAGCTCAAATCACCGACCAGTATGTTTTAAATAAGTGACCCACTGATCAGAGCAGAGATCGACTGGTCCGAACCCTTGACTGGTCCGAACCCTTGACTGGTCCGAACCCTTGACTGGTCCGAACCCGGGACTGGTTTCAAACAGTTTCGTTGGACAATAAAGCAGACTGTAAACGGATGGGTTTGTAGGCGCCCTTATAAACACAAACATTAAAAATCAGGAACGTGACGGTAAGCTGTCCAATATACAAAAAGAGTTAGAAACAGAAATACAAATAGCTAGAGCTTCATTTAAGGTTATTAATATAATATTCAAGAGGTTGCTAGTAGACTTGCAGTAAATCAACCATTCAAATCATTATGAAGCTGTGTGTAGTCTGTGGTCAGTCAAACAAACGGGCTACCACATGGATAAATTGTCATTTTTGTGGAAATTGGTGTCACGCTCCTTGTGCAGATATCCCAGAACTAGCTACAAGCAGTATTAAAACAGAGAAGTGTTTTTGGGTATGCCCAAATGAGGAAAATCTGTGGACTAAAATCACAAGGGTATTAAAAGAGGATAACATCAAAGCTGCTTTCATAGAAAACCTGGAAGCTTTCTACAACAGATGGGAACATAAAAAGTCCGGGCTGAATGGTACTGCCCTTGATACTGGCCATGTAGTCACAAACTGTAAGGCTGGAGGTGATGTCCTGGTAGTCAGTAAATGTGGGGCTGATAGTGCTGTCCTGGGAGACAGTAATGGTGAAGCTGGAGGTGCTGTCCTGGGAGACAGTAATGGTGAAGCTGGAGGTGCTGTCCTGGGAGACAGTAATGGTGAAGCTGGAGGTGCTGTCCTGGGAGACAGTAATGGTGAAGCTGGAGGTGCTGTCCTGGGAGACAGAAATGGTGAAGCTGGAGATACTGTCCTGGGAGACAGTAATGGTGAAGCTGGAGATTTTGTCCAGGTAGTCGGGAATTATACGCAGGAAGGAATACATATAAATGACCTCATAGAGGACAGGAGCCATAGTAGGGAAACAAGTGTAGTCAAAGATAAGATAAAACCAATATTGCAAACCAGAAATACCGCAGGAAATAGCAAACAAGAGGACTCCAATAGCAATAGTGAGGATAAATTACCAAAAACAACTGGTGGGAGCTCCATTGTTGGTGCTAAGGAGGATAGGAATAAGACAGGGAAACATGCACCAACAGGGAATACAGTCACAGAAACCCAAGGCAAACGGAAACCAAGCCTGTGCACATACTATGCACTTGGTATCTGCTGGCATGGGAAATCTGGAAAAACAGATGGGACATGCAACTATGACCACCCTAGAAAATGTCATGCCCATATGACAACAGGAAAATGCAAACTCCCTTCCTGTAAGCTTTTTCACCCTGAAATGTGTACCTCTTCAGTACAGGAAAGACTGTGCTATAACTTAAATTGCCAGGCATACCATCTAAAGGGGACAAAAAGATACAAAACATCCAGGCCATGGGAAAACCTGGGTAGCCACAGCCACTCAAGAGGGAGAGGTTTTTTAGTGCCAGGAAGGAAAAAAAACTGGCAGGAAATGGCAGAAATCGTACACCAAATCCAGTCATTCCTGGAGTGGAACCACAGTCGATGGCCTCCACTCCAAACCAACAGATACAGATACTAATGCCGGAAAAAAAATCCCCCCCAGTACCAACAATACCACCAGTCCGATAACATTCTTCTTTGCAAATATACAGGGTCTAAAGCCAGCAATAAACAACAAAATACCTTTCATCCGTGGACTGCTTGCAGAGGCAAAGGCAATGTTCGCGGCTTTCACTGAGACCCACATAAAGGATCACTTGGACAACGAAATATGGATCCCAGGTTACAACCTATACAGATGTGACAGAGTGAACAGGCAAAAGGGGGGGGTTGGCCTGTACATTGCAGAGTCACTTGTTTGCACAGAACTGCTTAATGCCTCAAATGACGTAGTGGAAGTTTTAGCAGTAAAGGTCGAGAACCAAAACCTAGTCATTGTGGTAGTCTACAAGCCTCCGGATGCAACATCCCAGCAATTCCAGGAACAGCTGTTAAAAATTGACCACTGTCTGGAAAATCTTCCAGCTCCTGCACCCAACATCTTGCTCCTGGGGGATTTCAACTTAAGGCACCTAAAATGGAGGAATATAGCAAATAATATTGTTGCAGTAATAACACCAGGAGGCAGCTCTGATGAAAACTCACACTCACACGAGCTTTTAAATCTCTGCACAAAATTCAATTTAAACCAGCAAATAATAGAGCCTACTAGACTGGAGAATACACTAGACCTCATCTTCACTAACAATGATGATCTGATAAGAAATGTCACCATATCAAAAACAATATACTCAGATCACAACATAATTGAGGTTCAGACATGTATGCGTGGAGCCCCAGACCGACAAAATGAGACTAGTCACGAGGGAGCATTCACCAAATTCAACTTCAATAACAAAAACATAAAGTGGGACCAAGTAAACCAAGTCCTAACCGATATAAGCTGGGAAGATATACTAAGCAACACAGACCCAAACTTATGCCTAGAACAGATTAACTCGGTGGCACTCGATGTATGCACAAGGCTTATTCCTCTAAGAAAAAGGAGGAGTAGATGTAAAATAGAAAGAGACAGGCGCTCCCTTTACAGGCGACGGAAAAGAATAACAGAGCGGCTAAAAGAGGTCAATATATCAGAAATGCGCAGGGAGACACTGGTCAGAGAAATAGCAAGCATCGAACTTAAGCTAAAAGAATCCTTTAGGAGTCAGGAATCGCGGGAAGAACTAAAAGCCATAAATGAAATCGAAAGAAACCCAAAGTATTTCTTCTCCTATGCCAAATCAAAATCGAGAACAACGTCCAGTATTGGGCCCCTACTTAAACAAGATGGGTCCTACACAGATGACAGCAAGGAAATGAGTGAGCTACTCAAGTCCCAATATGACTCAGTTTTTAGCAAGCCGCTAACCAGACTGAGAGTCGAAGATCAAAATGAATTTTTTATGAGAGAGCCACAAAATTTGATTAACACAAGCCTATCCGATGTTATCCTGACGCCAAATGACTTCGAACAGGCGATAAATGACATGCCCATGCACTCTGCCCCAGGGCCAGACTCATGGAACTCTGTGTTCATCAAGAACTGCAAGAAGCCCCTATCACGAGCCTTTTCCATCCTATGGAGAGGGAGCATGGACACGGGGGTCGTCCCTCAGTTACTAAAAACAACAGACATAGCCCCACTCCACAAAGGGGGCAGTAAAGCAACAGCAAAGAACTACAGACCAATAGCACTAACATCCCATATCATAAAAATCTTTGAAAGGGTCCTAAGAAGCAAGATCACCACCCATCTAGAAACCCATCAGTTACACAACCCAGGGCAACATGGGTTTAGAACAGGTCGCTCCTGTCTGTCTCAACTACTGGATCACTACGACAAGGTCCTAAATGCACTAGAAGACAAAAAGAATGCAGATGTAATATATACAGACTTTGCAAAAGCCTTCGACAAGTGTGACCATGGCGTAATAGCGCACAAAATGCGCGCTAAAGGAATAACAGGAAAAGTTGGTCGATGGATCTATAATTTCCTCACTAACAGAACACAGAGAGTAGTCGTCAACAGAGTAAAGTCCGAGGCAGCTACGGTGAAAAGCTCTGTTCCACAAGGCACAGTACTAGCTCCCATCTTGTTCCTCATCCTCATATCCGACATAGACAAGGATGTCAGCCACAGCACCGTGTCTTCCTTTGCAGATGACACCCGAATCTGCATGACAGTGTCTTCCATTGCAGACACTGCAAGGCTCCAGGCGGACATCAACCAAATCTTTCAGTGGGCTGCAGAAAACAATATGAAGTTCAACGATGAGAAATTTCAATTACTCAGATATGGTAAACATGAGGAAATTAAATCTTCATCAGAGTACAAAACAAATTCTGGCCACAAAATAGAGCGAAACACCAACGTCAAAGACCTGGGAGTGATTATGTCGGAGGATCTCACCTTCAAGGACCATAACATTGTATCAATCGCATCTGCTAGAAAAATGACAGGATGGATAATGAGAACCTTCAAAACTAGGGAGGCCAAGCCCATGATGACACTCTTCAGGTCACTTGTTCTATCTAGGCTGGAATATTGCTGCACTCTAACAGCACCTTTCAAGGCAGGTGAAATTGCCGACCTAGAAAATGTACAGAGAACTTTCACGGCGCGCATAACGGAGATAAAACACCTCAATTACTGGGAGCGCTTGAGGTTTCTAAACCTGTATTCCCTGGAACGCAGGAGGGAGAGATACATGATTATATACACCTGGAAAATCCTAGAGGGACTAGTACCGAACTTGCACACGAAAATCACTCACTACGAAAGCAAAAGACTTGGCAGACGATGCACCATCCCCCCAATGAAAAGCAGGGGTGTCACTAGCACGTTAAGAGACCATACAATAAGTGTCAGGGGACCGAGACTGTTCAACTGCCTCCCAGCACACATAAGGGGGATTACCAACAGACCCCTGGCAGTCTTCAAGCTGGCACTGGACAAGCACCTAAAGGCAGTTCCTGATCAGCCCGGCTGTGGCTCGTACGTTGGTTTGCGTGCAGCCAGCAGCAACAGCCTGGTTGATCAGGCGCTGATCCACCAGGAGGCCTGGTCACAGACCGGGCCGCGGGGGCGTTGACCCCCGAAACTCTCTCCAGGTAAACTCCAGGTAAACAAACGTCACCAACGTCAAAGACCTGGGAGTGATCATGTCGGAGGATCTCACCTTCAAGGACCATAACATTGTATCAATCGCATTTGCTAGAAAAATGACAGGATGGATTCAAATTCAAATTCAAATTCAAAGTTTATTCTCTATAAGGATTACAATGCTGAGTTTACAGAAATTTGGTTATTGTTTGGTTTACATGTAGTAAAATTGTGATTACAGAGTGTACCACTAGAACGCTTAGCATGGCTAGGCATTTCGGGCATACTTAGTTTTATTCTTAATTGTAAAATATTACAAATTATGAGGTAAGTTGATATTATGGCTAAGTGACTAAATACTAGTTTATGAGTTTAGCAATGTGAATGCTTTTGTTTTGGCACAGTACATAGTTTCAGTATTAGAGTATCATAGGATTCATTATTTTAAGACTGAGACTAATATTTCTGTTTATGGTCAAATGAGTGTGCGAGTGTAAGTGAACCACCAGGTGGTATTCGTGTAGTTAGTTGACGGGGTGTATCAGGGAGATAAGATGTTTTCTAATGGTAGTTTTGAAGGTGATGAATGTGTCTGCAGTTCTAGAGTTCTCAGGTAGGGTATTCCAGATTTTAGGGCCTTTGACATACATTGAATTTTTGTAAAGGTTTAGTCGGACACGGGGAATGTCGTAGAGATGTTTGTGTCTGGTGTTATGCCTGTGGGTTCTGTCACAACTATCAAGAAAGCGTTTTAGGTCAAGGTTGATATTAGAGTTTAAGGCCCTGTAGATATAGATTGCACAGTAGTAAGTGTGGATGTACTGAACTGGGAGTAAGTTTAGATCTTTGAAGAGTGGGGGGGTGTGCTGCCAGGGATGGGATTTAGTGATTATTCTTACTGCAGCTTTTTGTTGGGTTATTATTGGCTTTAGGTGTGTTGCTGCAGTTGATCCCCAAGCACAAATAGCATAGGTGAGGTATGGATAAATAAGTGAGTGGTATAGTGTGAGAAGGGCATTTTGCGGCACGTAGTATCATATCTTGGAGAGAATCCCAACCGTTTTGGATACTTTTTTGGCTATATGCTGGATATGGGCGCTGAAATTCAGGTTGTTGTCAAGGTATAAGCCTAGGAATTTTCCCCCATTATTTCTGGTAATTAGAGTGTTGTCAATCTTAATGTTAATTTGTGCATCTCCTGCTCTGCTACCAAACATAATATAGTAAGTTTTGTCAGTGTTAAGCGTAAGTTTATTGGCTGTCATCCAAGTCGATATTTTAATCAGCTCCTCATTCACAATGGTGTTGAGGGTGGCAAGATTAGGGTGAGAGATGACATAAGTCGTGTCATCAGCAAAGAGAATGGGTTTCAGGTGTTGGGATACGTTTGGAAGATCATTGATGTATATGAGGAAGAGCAGGGGACCAAGGACACTTCCCTGCGGAACTCCAGTATCAAGTGGCCGTGTTGCTGATGCTGTGTCTTTAATGGTGACGTACTGATACCTATTAGTAATGTAAGATTTGAAATAAGCAAGTGCATGGCCTCTTATACCGTAGTGGTCAAGTTTGTGGAGTAGGA